>NW_023626344.1:0-2972 GCF_014905685.2 Nematolebias whitei
TTATATCAAAATGTTTCACTCATTTGGGAAATGGATGGTTTGACGTTCCCCTTAAAAATACATTTAAGATATCTTCATTCCTTCAAAAGCATTATGATTTTTTTTAATCTGCTTTAGAGTATACATTGTTTGCCTAATTTTCTAAAACATTCTACAAATTTTAATTTCTAGTTAGTATTTTTTAAACTTAATTATTTAACTGTTTGATCATTTTTAATTACCATTTTGCAATTTTAGCTATTTTTGTTCATTTAGCCAGTGTTTTGCTACTTTTAGCTATGAGCCCTTAGCCTTTTAGGTTTTAAACATTTTACCATATTTAGATTTTAGCTACCTTTTTTGCTACATTTAGTTTTTGACTGCTAGCTTACTATCCTTTCAGTACATTTAAATTTAGCTAAACTTTGGCTACATTTGGCCTTTTACTGTGACACTTTAGCTATCCTTTCGCTACGTTAATCCTTATAATACATTCTTTTTTATTACATTTATTTTAGCTAAACTTTTCCCACAATTAGCTTTTAGCAAGCTCTTACTACATTTCAACTTTTATAATTTTGAGATAATTTTAGGCTGCTTTTTGCAAGTGTTTTCATATTTTAGCTTATAACTAATAATGCTAACTCAAAGCAGTCTGCTCCTCAGATAAATAGTGTTAACTTACTTTTTATGTATATGGATGTTTCTGTTCAGTGCCCTGAGATGACTTCTGTTGTGACTTGGCGCTTTATAAATAAACTGAATTGAATTTAACTAGCTCTTTGCACATTTACACTTTAACTAGGCTTTTGCTATTGTTAGCTATTAGTTGGTGTTCTGCTTCTTTCAGCTTTTAACAGCCCAGTTTCAGCTTCTCCAGCAAAGCCCTTCACCCTCCAGCATTCACGCTGCCTTTTATAATAAATAATAATAATAAAATGCATGTTTCGTTTGTCTTGTTGAAATATAAAGTTTTCCGTGTCCCTGCTCAGATTCTTCTGGTCGGTCTGTGAGTGTGGATGTGGGAGTGTGCAGGTCACACTGTGGGGCAACAATAAGACCATCACATGAAGCAGGACAGCAGGAACACCTGAAGCATTCCTCAATGCTGGAGTTCCTCAGGAGCAGAAAGGTGGGACTCAGAAGCTGCGGTAGTTTTCAGTTCTGCCACTAGAGGGCGCCGTGGTACCGCGCTCTGTTGTCCTCACGTGACCTGATTTGTGTCAATTACGACGACAAATGAACTTTGATGTAACTTGACATGTTTAACTCAAACAATTCCCCACAGATGAGGCCCCACAGACCCGCTCCGTCAGAGACCTCGGGGCGTTTGAACCCGCAGCTCCCGTCGTGCGGGACGAACCAGGTGTGCGGGCCGGTCGGGGTGCGCGTGGACCGTGTGCTGCTGGTCGAGGGACCCCGGGAGGTGGAGGTCATCCAGGAGTGTCACTGCGAGGTGAAGCTGGCTCAGTGCCTCCGAGTCCCCTCCCTGAAGACTTATTACCCGGACACACCGTTCGAGACGGTGCTGGACGTGGGAGGATGCTCCTGGTCCAAAGGATTCCCAGGTGAGTGTCCGCGCGTGCGCGTTTGAGGGTCAGGGTTTGTGGGAGATGTAGGCTACCTGCATGAAACTTTCACCCAAGAATTATCTGAAAAGATTCAGCTTTATCTAAAACTTTATTCAATTAAAAAAAAAGTTAATTTTTATTGTTGTATTTTTTCTGTGTTTGTGATCGTTTAACATTAAATTATGAACTTCATCTTCAGGCTTTAGTTATTTTTATTGTCACAGTCCTATCAGTCACTGGTGATTTATTTTGGTGGTGATTTATTTATTTATTTTTGTGGAAAGAACAAGAGACTCTTGTTGATAAACCTGCAGTAAAACATGTCACTTCTCTGACTTCAGTTAATCTATCGACTGAATTTGGCCTTTGGCTCGGACCAAGTTTTTAATTTTGGTCCACTTTTGTAACATGTAAGTCAGACATGTAAACTATATATGTTAACATAAATATTATTACATATATAAATGCTGCCCATTTTTAAGAACAAGGGTGATGTACAGAGTTGTAGCAACTACAGGGGAATTAAGTTGATGAGCCACAAGATGAAGATCTGGGAGAGATCTGGAAGCAAGACTTAGACGAGAGGTGAGCAGCAGTATGGTTTCATGCTGAGAAAGAGCACCACAGACGCCATCTTTGCTTTGAGGATGCTGATGGAGAAGTACAGAGAGGGTCAGAAAGAACTTCATAGTGTCTTTGTGGATTTAGAAAAAAACATATGATGGTGTTGAGGGAGGAGGTGTGGTATTGTATGAGGAAATCTGGAGTGGCAGAGAAGTATGTTAGACTGGTACAGGACATGTATGAGGACAGCAGGACAGTGGTGAGATGTGCTGTAGGAGTGACAGAGAGATTCAAGGTGGAGGTGGGAGTGCAGCAAGGATCGGATATGAGCCCCTTCTTGTTTGCTCTGGTGATGGACTGAGATGTGGTCAGGCAGGAATCCCCGCGGACTATGATGTTTGCTGATGACATTGTGATCTGTGGAACAGGGAACAGGTGGAAGAGAACTTGGAGAAGTGGGGGTATGCACTTGAAAGAAGAGGATTGAAAGTCAGCCATAGTAAGAGTACATGTGTGTAAGTGAGAGGGAGGCCAGTGGAGCAGTGAGGCTTCAAGGAGCAGAGGTCACAAAAGTGCAGGACTTCAAATACTTGGGGGTCCACTGTCCAGGAAAATGGGGAGTGTGGTAAAGAGGTGAAGTAAAGAGTCCAGGCAGGATGGAGTGGATGGAGAAAAGTTTCAGGAGTGATTTGAGACAAAAAGGTGTCAGCAAAGGTCAAAGGAAAAGTTTACAAGACAGTGGTGAGAGCAGATATGTTGTATGGTCTGGAGACAGAGACATGTACAAAAAGACAGGAGACAGAACTGGAAGTGGCAGAAATGAAGATGTTGAGGTTCTCCTTAGGAGTGACAAGGGTG
>NW_023626345.1:0-2972 GCF_014905685.2 Nematolebias whitei
TATATTTACAGCTTATCATTTATTCTTCCAACATATTGATGTCTTGTAGGAGATGTATGAAGGCAACAGACCAAGAAGTGATTTAAAGATGAAAATGTACCAGTGAGAGAGTCTGTGTGAAGTTAATGATGTCCAGTTAACCAGTGAATACAGGGTGCAGTGGTGGGTACGATAATCACAGCCAGTTATGAATCTTAGTGCACCATGATAGACAGCATCCAACATCTGCAGGGTTCTTGTAGGAGCGTTCATGTAAATAATGTCACCGTAATCAATGGAGGGAAGGAAAGTCAGACATACAAGGTGTTTCCTAGCATTCAAAGTTAGACGGGATCTGTTTCTGGAAAAAGAAACCCAGTTTAACTTGCAGTTTCTTTACTAGGTTTTCCACATGGAGCTTAAAAGAGAGATGCGAGTCGACCAAGATACCCAAATAGTTATAGGAATCAACAAACTCAATGGGGACACCATTTGAGGATAAAATCGGAGGCTTTCATAGAATTCATAGGTAACAAAGATTACTTACAAAACACACAAAAGGTTGAAACTCTTACAACTCGCACAATATATGAATCCACTTAGTGTGAGAAAAACAAACCCCATATATCATATATACTGTCAGCAATGCACTGTCTCTGCTAAATCAATCTGTATGCCTTTTTATAACTGTCTATTGTTGTCGCTGTTGTCCATTGTTGTCGTCATTCTTTGTTGAAATCAGGTCTCTCTTGTAAATGAGTCCTCGAGGCTCAATGGAATTTATCTGAACTTTATTTGACATCTGAATCTAGATTTAGATGGCTACATTACTTTCACTTCCAGGCTAAATTTAGCCTACCAATAGTTTTAGCTTAAATTTAAGTTTTAGCGTGCACATCTGCTCACAGACTCATGTTTGTGCTGATGTTCAATGTTTTATGTTATGAGTGCTTAGTGTATATTTAGTTGATGTTTTTCTTAGTTCATATCTTAGATGTTATTACTGTTTTTCTTATACATTTTATTGTTGGATGTAACTGGGACCCTGTGTACATAATTTCGCTCCACCACATGTACCACATGAGGTGCGAATGACAATAAAGAAACTCTGACTCTGACTGACTCTGACTTAAATGCCTTTTAGGCTCACATTTCTTGGCTCTAGAGTGATGGCTATGCAGCATTAAATCCACTCAGAACTTCTGAAGTGTGGTTCTGTGACAAAATAGTAAAGAATTAATATCTTACTTGTTGTCCCCTCTGGTTCTGGCCTCTCTTGGACTAGCCTTTAACTTTTTAATCAAGTCAGGTTTAAACCCTCTTTCTTTAAATTGCAGCTGTTCAAAGTTATCTACAACAGATAATAATTGTTTTTAACACCAGAACCCCACTTCAAATAATCCAAATAATCTCTTTTCAATTTTCTTTTTTTTACCTAAACTTGTTGATATCTAATGCTCCTGAAAAGTGTTAGATTGAGCAAAGCTGTTTATTCTGACTGACTCTGAGTCAGAAAGAGTTGCTTTGCTGTTTTAAATTTAAATGAGTGACTTACTGAGGTTGTGCTGTAGAGGCTGAGTTAAAGAAGAACCAAAAGGTGAGGAAGGATGGGTCATGTCTCAAGGGCCAGCTTTGGTAAGCTAGGGTCAGGGCACCAAGGGTCCTGCCTCTGGATGCTGCACATGGCATCATGCACCACACTCATGGCTCCATCTGCAGGTGGTGGCCCCACAGGAAGGTAAGCACATGTAACTTCTTTGGGCCGATCAGGCCCCAAGAGTAGAGGTCCAGTTGCCAGTTGCTCACAGACGAGCCACATCCCCAGGCCTGGTTTCAAGATGGAGGCCCAGTAACCCACATCTGGGTGAAGGTCATCAAACTCCTGCTGTTGTCTGTCCATATGAGCTGTCTCAATTGCTCTTTGTCTGCCCTGTCACCTAGGAGCAATCTGCCTTTGGAGACCCTACCAGGGTTTAATTGTCCCCCATAGCATAGATCCAAGGATAATTCAGGAGCACAAACTTCTCCACCACAATAAAGTGCAGCTTCAAGGAGGAATTGCCTTCTCCAGGTTGGGAGGTGAGTGAGGTGTTGCGCCAAGTGGAGGAGTTCAAGTATATCTGGGTTTTGTTCATGAGTGAGGGAAGAATGGAGCAGGAGATTGACAGATGGATCAATGCAGCTTCTGAAGTATTACAGACTCTGTGCCGGTCCGTTGTGGTGAAGAAGGAGCTGAGCTGTAAGGCAAAGTTCTCTGTTTACTGGCCGGTCTACGTTCCTACCCTTAACTATGGTCATAAACTTTGACTAGTGACCTAAAGAAAAGATTGCACATAGAAGTAGTCAAAATGAGTTTTGTCCACAGGGTATGGACTATCCCTTAGAAATAACATGAGACATTCATATGTTTGGGAGGGGCTTTGAGTAGAGCCACTGTTCCTCCACATCAAGAGGAGCCAGTTGATGTAGTTTGGACTAGTTAGGGATGCCCCCTGGACGCCTCCCTAAGGAGGTTTTACAGGCATGTCCAACTTAAAGGAGACTTCAAGGAAGACCCAGGACATGCTGGAGAGTCTACGTTTCTCAGATGGCCTGGGAACACTTTGAAGTCATCCAAGAAGAACTGGAAGAGGTGTCTGTGGAGAGAGATGTCTGGGCCTCTCTGCTTAAGCTGCTTCCAACGCATCCCAACTCCAGAACAAGTGGAAGATTCAACCTTTATTTATACAGGTTAATCCCACTGAGCCTCTGGGACCCATTTGCAAGAGAAACCTGAATTTAACAGAGTGCCAACAGTGGACAACAAAGACAACAGTAGACTATCATAAAGGATGCGTACAAACTGAGAATAACAAGTGAAATAAAATGATATTAAAAAATGTAACAAACTTTTATTTATTACAAATAAGATGGCAAAAAGAGTAACAAAACAGCTAGATTATAAGGTAAATTTAGAAAACTAAAACGGGAACATGTCTTCATTAGTCCTTGCC
>NW_023626346.1:0-586 GCF_014905685.2 Nematolebias whitei
GCTTTTAACCCCCAAAATACATTACGACAAAGACTGGTTCATCCCAAGGATCCAGTCCCCCGGCACAAACAGAGTAATATTGTGTATGCTGTTCAGTGTCAGGAGGGCTGTGATCAGTCTTACATCGGGGAAACTAAACAGCCACTGGCCAAAAGGATGGCCCAGCACAGAAGATCAACATCATCAGGCCAGGATTCTGCGGTCTACACTCATCTCCAGGCCAGCGGTCACTCTTTCAAGGATGAAGATGTTCACATCCTGGATAGAGAGGAACGATGGTTTGAGAGAGGAGTAAAGGAGGCCATTTTTGTGAAAATAAATTGTCCATCATTAAACAGGGGTGGAGGCCTCCGGGTTCAACTGTCCCCCTCTTACAATGCTGTGATTGCTAGTATCACTCAGCCCTCTGTGAATAGTAAACAGCCATCAGTGTGCTAATGATCCATTGTTAGGCTGATGGTCCTTCTTGAGCATGTGATCAGCTGGTTTTGGTTGTCAGCAACAAACTGGCTGATCCACTCTGAGAAGGTGCTATTTACGAGACTGAGCTGAAAACAGCACCTCAGACTGAGGAAGTCTCTTGGAT
>NW_023626346.1:686-2971 GCF_014905685.2 Nematolebias whitei
CTTTGTTTTTTTTTTTTTTTTTGAATGTCCAGAGGACCAGATTGAACTTTTTTGGATATATACAGGTCCTTCTCAAAAAATTAGCATATTGTGATAAAGGTAATTATTTTCCATAATGTAATGATAAAAATTAAACTTTCATATATTTCAGATTCATTGCACACCAACTGAAATATTTCAGGTCTTTAATTGTTTTAATACTGATGATTATGGCATACAGCTCATGAAAACCCAAAATGACTGTCTCAAAAAATTAGCATATCATGAAAAGGTTCTCTTAACAAGCTATTAACCTAACAATCTGAATCAATGACATAACTCTAAACACCTGCAAAAGATTCCTGAGGCTTTTAAAAACTCCCAGCCTTGTTGCTTACTCAAAACCGCAATCATGGGTAAGACTGCTGACCTGACTGCTGTCCAGAAGGCCATCATTGACATCCTCAAGCAAGAGGGTAAGACACAGAAAGAAATTGCTGAATGAATAGGCTGTTCCCAGAGTGCTGTATCAATGCACCTCAGTGGGAAGTCTGTGGGAAGGGAAAAGTGTGGCAGAAAACGCTGCACAATGAGAAGAGGTGACCGGACCCTGAGGAGGATTGTGGAGAAGGGCCGATTCCAGACCTTGGGGGACCTGTGGAAGCAGTGGACTGAGTCTGGAGTAGAAACATCCAGAGCCACCATGCACAGGCGTGTGCAGGAAATGGGCTACAGGTGCCGCATTCCCCAGGTCAAGCCACTTTTGAACCAGAAACAGCGGCAGAAGCGCCTGACCTGGGCTACAGAGAAGCAGCACTGGACTGTTGCTCAGTGGTCCAAAGTACTTTTTTCGGATGAAAGCAAATTTTGCATGTCATTCGGAAATCAAGGTGCCAGAGTCTGGAGGAAGACTGGGGAGAAAGAAATGCCAAAATGCCAGAAGTCCAGTGTGAAGCACCCATGTTGGTCCACTGTGTTTTATCAAGGGCAGGGCCAATGCAGCTAGCTATCAGGAGATTTTGGAGCACTTCATGCTTCCATCTGCTGAAAAGCTTTATGGAGATGAAGATTTCATTTTTCAGCACGACCTGGCACCTGCTCACAGTGCCAAAATCACTGGTAAATGGTTTGCTGAACATGGTATTACTGTGCTCAATTGGCCTGCCAACTCTCCTGACATGAATCCCATAGAGAACCTATGGGATATTGTGAAGAGAAAGTTGAGAGACGTAAGACCCAACACTCTGGATAAGCTTAAGGCCACTATTGAAGCATCCTGGGCCTCCATAACACCTCAGCAGTGTGTAGTGAACTCCATTTAACAATTGGCTCTTTTTGGCCTTTGCTGATTTTTATCTGATAGACAACTGGAGACAGTGTGTCTGTTATCAGATGGGGTCCAGTCCATCTGGGCATCAGTTTACGGGTGAGAGTTCCGGTCCCGGACTCTCTTCTCCCAGTTGTGGGGGCAAACGTGTAGTACCAGACCCTGTCTCCCACTTGGAGTTCCTCGTGAGAGGCCTTTTGGTCGTAGTACGCTTTGCGTCCTTCAGCTGATTTTTCCAGGTTTTTCTGAGCGAAAGCAAAAGTGTTTTTAAGGTGTTTTTCCAAGTCTTTCATGTATTGTTGTGTAGTGTAGGCTGTTGCCATGGCAGCATCGCCTGGTTGGTACAACAGGTGTAGAGGGAGAGTCATTTGTCGACCCGTCATCATCTCGAAAGGAGAGATGCCAGTCGATGTGTGTGGAGTGGCCCTTATGGCCATGAGGACCAGAGGGAGTTTCACGTCCCAGTCCTTGTGGTTTGCGGCTACGTATTTTTTCAAAATACTCACCACAGTCCTGTTTGCTCTCTCAACCTGGCCTGAAGCCTGTGGATGGTAGCCAATATGGAAGTTGGCTTTGACGCCTAGCGTCTTCCACAGTTCTTTCATTACTTCACCTGTGAAGTGTGTACCTTGGTCTGAGTTCACCCTGAGGGGAAGTCCAAACCTTGAGAATACATGATTCATTAATAACATAGCGGTGGTTTGTGCTGTGTCATTAGGGGCTGGTAGACATTCTACCCATTTGGTAAACGCGCAGGTTACCGTGAGAAAATATTTATTTCCTCTAGAGGTCTTAGTGAGTGGTCCAACCCAGTCAATCTGGAGGTCCGACCATGGAAATGCAATACCTCTACTATGCAGTGGTGCTCTGTGGAGTGGTCTGGATGGCTGAAACTGGCCACAGACCAGGCACCCTTTTATGTAGTCTTTGACATCCTTCTTCATTCCAGGCCAATAAGCAATCTGTTTTAATGCTTTCA
>NW_023626347.1:0-2971 GCF_014905685.2 Nematolebias whitei
CACACACAATTTTCCCCTCACAATCACCATATTATGTCTGCATATACATTAATACCAACATAATAGTACAAAAGAACATTTTTAAAGGCCGAAAAACTAAATTTCAAGTTATTCTGTTCTGAACAAAGGACCACCTGTGACAAATTAATTTTTTTAATATCACCCTTTTGAATTTAACGAAGGGCAGCACGGTGGTGCAACTGGTAGAGCTGCTGCCTCTCAGCGAGCAGGTCCCTGGTTCAAATCCAGGTCCAGGGGCCTTTCTGGGTGGAGTTTGCATGTTCTTTCTGTGCATGTGTGGGTTTTCTCCAGGTACTCTGGTTTCCTCCCACAGACCAAAAACATGCATGTTAGGCTGATTGGTAACTCTAAATTGTCCCTAGGTGTGAGTGAGAGAGTGAATGGTTGTTTGTCTCGTTTGTCTCTATGTGTCCCTGTGATGAACTTGCGACCCGTCCAGGGTGTAGCCCGCCCCTCGCACAGTGATTGTTGGACATGGGCACCGGCGACCCCCGTGACCCAAAAATGGAAGAAGCGGGTAAAAGATAATGGATGGATGAATTTAACAATTACTTAACAGCTAAATCACATTTCCAGTGTCAACCTTTAGGAGTTTTATCACTGAGAATAAACTTGCTCATTATGAAGGTTGCTGTTATAAATGATAATTTATGAACTTTCTTGTTGCTAAAAATACTTGAACATTAAAAATCAAATGATTGTTAATAATACAGGCAAACCACCTGTTATTGAGAAGGCATAATTTATATTTCATATTTGATCATTAAATGCATTACATTTTTCATAAAGTCTGGTCCCAAATATCAACAATTTAGCTCATCCAAATCCCCAAAACCTTGTTTTTAATGATTTAATACAGTGTAGGACTCAAATTAGCAAATTATGATGAACTACAAACATCTAAAACTGACTCCTTCACAGAGAGAACATTTGGAGGGTTTTGGACAAAAAAAAGGACAAGTTAATCAGAGACACACCTTTCCTGTAGTTTTGTTCAAATATACCTATTTTAGTGTTAATATTGTTTATTTCCAAAAACTAAAGCAACAGAAACAACAAATTATACAGACAGGCTGTGCACGCTCCTGTAGTAGTATGACATATACGAGATATATGCATACAATTTTCACGAGTTCCTCATCTTTCTGACTGTGTAATGTCGTGCATTGAATTTAACAGAAATGTAACGAGAGACGTTATGTATCTTTGACCCATCAAAATGAATGCGGTCATTTATTTTCAGAATCAAAGTTTAACATCAAACATTTACATTAATTTGGCAAAATATGAAAATAATAACAGACAAGTTTCACAGATAATGGACATCAATCACACGGCGGTGACTGAGGACTTTGCTTCAGATATCTCTAAGATATCTGTTATGATCTTAGGAGAAAGGAGAGTTTAAGATGAAATGGAGATTTATCTTACAGAGAGATTTGTGAGGGAATTAATCTGTTTGATCAGAAACGTGCACGCTCCTTCAGATCTCAGCTTGCGACGGTACACTTTGGTCGAAGTAGATCGTTACCTGGTTGACGATAAATCAGCTTGGTATAGAATCCTTCAGACTCTTTCAGCGTCTCCGTTGAGAGCAGCTGAAATCCTTCGAGAGTCGTGCGGGTTATCCAAACAGAAGTTATAATCCCAACATCGTCACTGCATTCTGTATTCCAACGGAAGCACTCTGGGCTTCAGACATCAGACTTTCTCCATCAGACATCAGACTTTTTCTCCTTCAGAACTCTCAGACTCTATCACTCTCAGACTCTATCACTCTCAGACTCTTTCACTCTCTGGAGAACCGGGAAGTTGCCACATTTTAAATGGGCTAACTTCCGGGTCCATTTGGAGCTTTCTGATTCGTGGATGGACCAGAAAGAGGTGTGTTTTGTGATGTAAGATGTTATGATAAGTCAAGGGCAGAGAATGAGATTTGTTTAACAGACAGAAAAGATTATTGCAGAAAACCAGACTTCGTGGAGTCTCACTCTGTTGTATCTTCTCAAATAGGAAAACATGACATCTCTTCTTCAGTAAACATGTAGTTGACCGAAGCTCGACCTTTCACATACTTACAAAAGCTTGCTCATTGAAGACAGAAAATCAAGAAATGCATATTAACCTGATTTCTTCTTTGAATGAGGAATAAAAATCATTACTTACTGTTGATGTAAAATAAAAATGAGTAGTTCTCTTCAACCTGTGAATCATTGAGTGAACTGACACAATTTGATTATCAAACATTTGTAAAATAGTAATGATCATAGAGAATTGTCTTTTCTACTTGATTAATTCAAGAAAGAAAGTCTCCAGATGGCTCAAACTGTATTCAGATCAATGTCTCTGACAGTCTCTGTCCATCTGATAGATTTGAGGTCAGATCAGGTTCACTACAGTCCCCCCTTTGGAAATCATCGCCTGTCCATGGGGATGAATTCCAACCGTGAACTTAGACCTTCAAATGTCCTTGAGCTTGATGTAATCCAGCAAGGAAGACCAAAGTCAAAAGTAATCCAGCAAGGAAGACCAAAGTCAGAAGTAATCCAGCAAGGAAACAAAGTCAAGGTAATTCCACAATGTTCTTGGTAATTCCATTGTGTTGATTATAATTCCATATCGTCTCGATAATTCCATTGTGGCAATGCTTTAACCCCTTGAAAACAGAGTCTGTAATCCATTGGAAAAAGTCATATAATCCACAACGGTAAATCCACAACGATTGGAAGTGTTGATTAATCAGCATACAGAGGGGTACCCTTGGGTTGAACTGAAGAAGCGGCCACTGGATGAAGAGTGGAGACCAACGTCAGGATTGCAGGTCGCCTCCAGCGAAGGTTGTCTCCAGCGACGTCCAGCCTGTGCCGTTCTGGTTCAATGTGTCATGCAATTATGTGGTTTAAGGTGGGCTTATGAAGGGGATTTTACATAAGGCCTTAAACTATATGCA
>NW_023626348.1:0-2970 GCF_014905685.2 Nematolebias whitei
TGTAGTGAACCAGATGACCTCAAATCTACCAGATGGACAGAGACTGTTATTTTCATTGATCTGAATAAGTCTGGGCCATCTGATGAACTTTCTTTCTTGAATTAATCAAGCAGAAAAGACAATTCTTTATAATCATTACTGTCTTACAAATGTTTTGATAATCAAATTGTGTTAGTTCACTCAATGCTTTACAGGTTGAAAAGAACTACTAATTTTTATTTTACATAAACAGTAAGTAATGATTTTTGTTCCTCATTCAGAGAAGAAATCACCTGAATATGCCTTTCTTGATTTTCTGTCTGAAATGAGCAAGCTGTCGTAAGTACGTGAAAGGTTGGTCTTCGGTCAACTAAAATGTTTACTGAAGAAGAAATGTCATGTTTAAACTTTTTCAGAAGATTATCAAGAGTAGACTCCAAAAAGTCTGCTGCTTCTGCAATAATCTTTTCTGTATGTTAAACAAGTTTCATTCTCTGACCTCGACTGTTGATAAACACCTTACGTCAAAAACACTCCTCTTTCTGGTCCTTCCACGAATCAGAAAGCTCTAAACTGAACAGGAAGTCGACCCAAATAAAATGTGGCACTTCCCAGCTCAAGTTAGATTGAGAGTTCTGAGAGATGTTGGATTGAGAGCTGACAACAGGTCCGATAGTCCAACAGAATGAGCAGATTGAGAGTGCAGCCGGTTCTGAAAGTTTCAGAGCAATGAAGAATCCAGAGGTTTTGGGATTATAATTCTGTTTTGAACTAACCACGCACGACTCTTCGAGGATTTTAGCTGTTTTCAACGGAGACGCTGATATCAGTTGAAAAGGATTCTTACTGAGCTGATCTATCATCAACCAGGTAACGGCCTCTTCTTCGACTAAAGTGTACCGTGGACAGGCTGGAGATCTGACGGAGCGTGCAACTTCTGGTCAAACAGATTAAATTCCCTCACACATTTCCTCTGTAAGATAAATCTCAATTTAATCTTAAACTCTTCTCTCTCATAAATCAGTACAGATATTTTTAGAAATGTCTGAAGCAAAGTCCTCAAATCACCGCCGAGTGATTTGAAGTTCATTTTCTGTGAAACTGTCTGTTATTATTTTCATATTTTGCCAAATTAATGTAAATGTTTGATGTTAAACTTTGATTTTGAAAATAAATGATTCCATTCATTTGATGGGTCAAAGATAAATAACGTCTCTCGTTCACATTTCTGTTAAATTCAATGCACGGCATTTACAGTCAGAAAAATGAAGAACTCGTGAATATTGTATGCATATATAATTCATATATTTGTCATACAACAAGTGACACGTACCTCACGCGTCTCACTACAAGTGTAAGGTGCTTTGTGTGTCTTGATAAGATAGAAAGGGGCTATATAAGTCCAGTCCATTTACATATGGCTGCAAAAGATCAGTAGGATAAGAGGGGGCAGAACTGTTCAGTGATTAAAAAACATACAGGAGTATTTTGAACTGAATTTGAAGGTGAACCGGTAGCCAGTACAGGGAGGTCAAAACTGGTGTAATGTGTTCTCTTTGGCTTGTACCAGTTAAAAATGGGGCTGCAGAATTTTGAACAAGTTGTAGTCGTGCAGTGGAGGTCTGACTGATACCAAACAGAAGCACATTGAAGTAATCAAGCATAGATGTTATGAATGCGTGTATTACTGTGAACAAATTACAGATATGAAGAAGAACTGGACACGGCATGAACCACAACAATGGAGACTAAGGAAGAAGTGAAAACTGAGTGAATGTATGGAAAGAGGCTGATGAGTGGAGTGGAAATACCTGGACTTAATGACAACTGGGAACAGGTGAGAGTGGGCGGGGCATCACCCACTGAGCAAGGAGACATCTAAACAACATATTTTTCAAGTCGGTTTTGAACGTTTAATTTTGGTCCCTCACAGGTGCAGACTGTGACGCCAGATGATGTCTTTTTCCGACGTCCACTGGATGGTCAATATAGACGTATTTTCTACATCAAAATTTAACTTATTTTATTCACTTCAGATAATAATAATACTGATAATAATATTATTATGAAGTGCTTTGTGTTGTCATCATTGTATGTTCCCATGCAATGGTGAATACATTCACCCCCAGATGGATGTTGGAATGACTGAAGTTCAATCCCAGGACCTTTGGGTTTGGAGTTGGCTGCTCTGCCGCTACCCCAACTTTATGTGGCAAGCAAGTCAGAGAAACAGTGCATTTGACCATCTATTGTGCAACAGGAAACTGGTCCTCTATGCATTACAGATACTAGGTTTACAATTAAATCATCACTCCTTAAATTTCACTAGAAACACATGGACTAAGTTTGACAAATTAAATTTTTCCTTTATCCTCTTTACTGGATTAACAGAAGTAGCTCCGAGAGAAGAAAATGGCAACAGTTGGTTTATGAATGAAGCCGTGCAAATTTATAATCATAAAAGAGTAACTGTGCACAGTTACTCATTTATGATTATAAATTATGATTGTAAATTTTATGGTTATAAAAATTATGATTCACTTAAGGCACACATGCACCTGTCTTGGATGTCTATATGACCTTGAGGTCCGACGTTCAAACATTCGACTTTCCGTCTCCCTCCTGCTTTTTTTGCTCTCTGTCCTGTGTATCAGAGCTTCTATTTACACATCTTCCGAATCATAAATTACTGGCATGGATCTGGTCAGCTGGACTTTTAATGCAATTAATTAAAAAAATTTCAACCAAGAGACAGGGTCACGGAGAACCCTCATGCCCCGCTGAGACGAACACGGCTGGGTACATCATGGATAAGTTCATGTGCCTTTCTGTGTTGTCTCAGGAGGATGACGAAGATGCTTATATCATTGTATTTATGATAGCATGGATTCTGCTTTTGGCACCACTGGATACCTATGTTATCAGCTATTAAAGAAGACGGTGGCAGCATTTCTGGCCATGGCAAAGCAGCAGAACGTATTTGAAGGTTTG
>NW_023626349.1:0-2969 GCF_014905685.2 Nematolebias whitei
GAAACACCTTGTTTTTCTATCAGAGGGAGTCCCCCTCAGCAGACCCACGTCATGGGTCAGTCTTCACGGACACGTCGCTGTCAGGCTGGGGGGGGGACATACCTATCTCAAGCAGTAGGGGCGCTGTGGCCCCACTACACATCAGCCCACATCAATGTTTTGGAGTGTCGCACAGTACTGAATGTGATTCAACACCTTGCTCCTGTGTTACAGAATCAACACGTGTTGATTCACACAGACATCATGATGACTGCTGCATACATAACCATCAGGGTGTGCGTTCAGCCAGATGTTACACATTGTGCGAAAGCTACTGAGTTGGGTTCATCAAAACCTGCTTTTATTAGAGCGGTTTACATATCCGGTGTTCTGATGTGACGTCCAAGGGCGGCCCACGTTACGTGGACCGGATCCTCCATCCGGATCTGATGTTTTTCAGACGCAGCAGAAGTTGGCAAAGCAGCTGTGGACCTGTTTGCGATGCGAGAAGAACGCTCAATGTCAACTACGGTTTTCCCTGAGCCCGCGAGACGATCCATCGCTGGGGGGGGGACGCATTTGCTCACAGTCGGTGGCCCAAAACGCTTTTTACGCGTTTCTTTCCCCCCCACCTCCTCTGTTTTTTACGGTCCATGAACCGAGTTCAAGAGGAGGGATTGACAGTTTTCCTGGTGGCTCCCGGCGTGTGAACGCACTATGGTTCCCAGGCCTGCAACGTCTGTTGTTGGGTCGCCGTGGAACTGTCATGGAGGGAGGATGCTCTCCTTCAGGCAGGAGGAGCGACCAAGAGTTACCCAGAAATAGGTCAACACCGGTGGGTCTGACCGCTGAGCGGTTCCACTTAGAGGATGGGTCTCCCTCAGGAGATAGTGTGCACAATTCAAGATTCACGTGCTGCATCTACCACAGTTCTGTACACATCAAGGGGACGGCTTTTCAGCGCTGGTGCACAGAGAAGTTTTAGAGACCACCTCATGCCTTTTAAGCGGCGTGTTGTTTTTCTACAACAGCTGATGGATAGGGAGTTGGCTTTCAGTACGCTTTAACGTACGATTGCAGCCATCTCTTCCTGCCACAAAGGGTTTGGAGACAGAACAGCTTTTATCACCCGCTGATGAAGCGGTTTCTAAAAGGTGTACAGAGATGTAGGCCTGTTTTCACGCCCACTTGTTTCCACAGTGGGTTTAACGCTGGTCCTGCGAGCCCTGATCAAAGCTTCAATTGAGCCTCTGGATCAGGTTTCATTTAATTCTTGTCTCTTTTAACAGCCCTGTTGCTGGTTTTAACACCCGCTAAGAGGGTAAGTATTTATCTGCCCTCTCTGTTGCTTCGTCATGCCTTAGAATTAGGCTGACGGGCAGTTCAGCTGATTTAAGACCAACCCAGCTTTTATGCCTAAAACATCACGAGCTCTTTTAAATCAAGAGTGATATCGTTGGAGGGGTCTTTTCCCCCCCACAGATCAGAAGAGGAAGCATCTTTTCATCTTCTCTGCCCGGTGCGGGCGTTGACGTGTTACATAACGCACACAGCTGCAATGCGTTTCAAACTCAACAATGGTTTGTGCATTATAGAGATGCTTCTACAGGTCGCCGTTATCCATCCAGCGCTTGTCACACTGGCTGTGTGAGGCCTTTTCTGAAGCCTACAGAGCATCAGATTTAGAGCCTCCTGTCAACCTCTAAGCACACTCGACCAGGGGTATCGCATCTTCGACTGCTCTGCATAATGGTATGTCAATGCAGGACATTTGCACTGCGGCTGCATGGTCAACACCCTGCTCATTTATTCGCTTTTACCTACGTGATGTAACGGCTCGTTCCATGACACATTCTGTCCTTAGTGCTCTAACAGAATGAATGTTATTGTTCTCATGGAACTCTGTTTAAGCTCACTTCTGTCTGCATGCATTACAGTGTGAGATGTTGTTATCAGTCACAAGTCGTGTCTGTGATTTTGGTTATATTGTCACTAATCAGTTCATGATTATTGTTACCAATCAGTTCAATTGATTTATAATCAATTTATGGACATTAATCTGTTTATACTGTTCAGCCATGAACCAGTTGGTTCATGCCCCCCCCCCCCCCCCTTCAACTTCTTCTTCCCGCTGAACGTTTTCCGGGGTATTCATGCTTTGTCAGAACGCATAGCTACACAACATGCGTCTGTGCATGGCACATAATTACGCGATGCGTAGTTATGCACATGGGGAGCTGAGTGACAAGACGTTTTTTGGGCAAGCTTCCGCTTCTTACTGTGTTCGAATGGACCCAGTGAGGCGAGGACCACATCGGCTTCGCCCTTTTACCCACTAAAGCGAAGGCCTTAAAGGGCGAAGCTTATATGACATAGAACGTTGGTTACGTACTGTAACCCCAGATTCTATGAATATAAGCGTAGCCCTTTAAGCGTCGGGCCTCACTGGCTCCTAAATGGCTGAAGAAAAAGCTATTTTGGGAGCCGATTTCCCGCTCTTAACGTAATTTATACGGACCGGGTAGGGCCCACACAGCAGGTGGGCGTGGACTAATTTTTTCAGTGCTTATGCTCTGCATAACGGGATAAACCCACTAAAGCGAAGGCCTTAAAGGGCTACGCTTATATTCATAGAATCTGGGGTTACAGTACGTAACCAACGTTTGTTTAGTATAGCATGTTAAAATGACTTTTCACATAGAGATCTTGTATTTCAAGCAGTCTTCTCTTTTTAAATTGTAAATAATGAATAAAAGGATCATTTCATATTTAATATACTGTTTGAGGACCATGTTTTTATTCTGTTCTATTTGTGATTATTGGGGTTACAAGAAGAGTCAAATTTGTTGTTGAGGCGCACATTGCTGTAAAAAAACAATCGCCTTTTTTCACCCACGTTCCCGTGAAGAAGTGCTGCACGGTGCATCAGGAGTAGAGTGTCAACGTAGTTGCATTAACCCAGGGAATTAGTTTAGCTACGTGTGAGCGCA
>NW_023626350.1:0-2968 GCF_014905685.2 Nematolebias whitei
TAATGTTTCGTCATGAGGACCTCGTGTTCGCTTCTAAATTGAAGGTAGTGATCTTCAATTTTCTGAACCACCTCTTTTTCACTGTCTAACCTTATTGCAAGGTAATCAGCTTTCTCAACAACTGTATAGAATGATTCTTTCAGCAATATTGCAATTTTAGCCAGCTTTTCATAACTTGACTTTGTAATTTCCGTAGAGGTCACACTTTCTGCAACCTCCTTCAGATTGTCCAATAACTCTTTAGGGTTCATGCTCTCTGCCTGTTTATCATATGGATGTAAGGAATCTGTCAGAAGCGCTAACGCATTCTCTAAACAGTCCCTTATCCCATAAGGACCAAAGTCTTTTTCTAACACACCTGTCATGTTCATTCACTGTGTAGCACTTTATCTGTTTAAAACAGTTGCAAGCTTCAGATATTTTACAGGTAAATATTTGTATTCAAGTTGTCAATGAGTGTCACACTATTTTTGCCTTGGGTTTTATACTAAAGTACTGTTATAAGTCACCTTATTCAAATGTGGGTACCTTTCTGTAGGTTTTACCCCAATTCATGAATATTTAAGTAAATGCTTCTGGCAGTGTTACTTTTTATGTGCTTATTTCTTAACAGATACTAGTTACCAAGCTCTTTTTTGTGTATTTTACTCTAAAGCACTGAATTTTTATAAACCTGCAATTTTTTCTAAAAAGTCTCACAGCAAATCAGTTTAAAGACACTTTTTAAACCGTTCTGTTCTAGAAATTTGCTATTTTAACAGTTACTCATAGAACCAAGTGGTGAAAAGAAAAAGAAAAGTTGATGATGTGTCAGGATTAATCAGTCTTTCTTCAGAAAAACTGTTATTACTCCTGTCCTCCTGCAAATCTTCTATTTAAAATTAAATAGGAAGATGTATTTTTAGGTGGCAACTTAAACAGAAAAGTTTCTTTTTCCTGATAAGTTTACTCTTATTTAGTGATTTTGCAATTAAACGTGTATTATCTTTCAAGCAAAATGAGTAAACTTTTCAACTCTGTGAATATTTGAACCGTATCTTTTAAAAAGTTTCTAATTTTTATTTTGTACCTTTTCCTTAAGGAATTACCAGTGAATAAAAATGTGTTTGGTAAATGCCTCTTTGCATAAATACCTTAATAACTTTTTAAATGCAAGATAACAGTGATTATTCAGCTTTGAGGAACGTTTATTAACTCAAAAATGCCTTACAGAAATAATAAAAAAAAAAAAAACGTTTAATTTCACTAAAAACCTAAAACTGAAGTGAAACTGTGATCTCAAGTTTCCCAGGAGGGGGCAGTGTTTAGCTTTCTACCAGCAGGAGTCTATGACGACTTCCTGTGACGTTCGGTTGACATCCTGTTTTTAGCCGCTTAGCTTAAAGTTAGCTTCGGCTAAACTCGGTTAAAATCAACATTTCTGAACAAATTTAAGTGTAAACGTGGCGTTCTTTCAACAAGCACGACTTTTTAGCATGAAACATGAGTTTTCTGGGACATATGGCAGCTTTATTTAGTGATTTTAAGCACGGCAAAGCTCATTTTCGACATTGAGGAAGTGACGTGACACGTCACTCATCCGGTCGTTAGCTGTTAGCTTAAAATTAGCATCGCTAGCGTTGTTCAAAAACATCATTTAATGACGGATTTTAAACTCTAACGTGGCAAAATTTCAGCGAGTATGCTTCGAAGAACTTAACCAGCATATCAAAATACACTTTAAAGCGCTTTTCAGCTTTAAAAAGCAGATTTTATTTCCCTATGAAAACGAGTTTCATTTCCGGGTCACGTGACTGAAATCACCAATGACAGAGCGGCACGGGGGTGAGAGGAAATGACGTAGGCACGTCATTCACTTTCTCAGCAAATCAGAGCGCTCCACAGCAGCAAATTCAACCAATCACGAAGCGTTTTTCCAACTAGCATGTTAGATTAGCCGGAAATAAGTTTGTCAACTTTTCGTCTTGTAAACTGTCAAAATGCACTTTTTCTGTTAAAAACTGTAACGAATCAATTCTGAGTTGCACGGAGTCTGCTACTCCGGTCTCAAAAACGTCTTTCTAGCTATTTAAACAACTCGTCCGAACCTTTTCAGAACCGAGCCGGTACCAGAACCACGTCTGGACCGCCTTTAAACAGAATAAAGCGTTTCCACACAAATCCAACATTTAGTTACCATAACAGGCGTACAATTTCAGCTTTCATAAAGACTCAATGACACTATTTCAGCTTTCATAACATCGCCAGCGTAACACAGCGTAAACATGCAGAGCCAAGCTCCAAGCGGCGCAGCTTCAGAGGCGTTTCAGCACAGCTGACAAACTGTTATTTTTCATGCCAACATGTAAAATCAATCTTTACACGAATACACAGTCATTTTATGAACACGTTCCGGGCCACCAATATGTAGTATGACATATGCTGGATATATTCATACATTTCACGGGTTCTTCATTTTTCTGACTGTGTACATGTCGTGCATTGAATTTAACAGAAATGTAACGAGAGACGTTATTTATCTTTGACCCATCAAAATGAATGCGGTCATTTATTTACAGAATCAAAGTTTAACATCAAACATTTACATTAATTTGGCAAAATATGAAAACAATAACATGGCTAGTTTCACAGGAAGTGAGAACAATACGGCGATTGTTGTCACTTTTCAGCAGAACAGCAGACATCAATCACACGGCGGTGATTGAGAAACTTTGCTTCAGACATTTCTAAAATATCTGTAATGATTTTTAGGAGAAAGGAGAGTTTAAGATGGAAAATGGAGATTTATCTTACAGAGAGATGTGTGAGGGAATGTATCTGTGGTACCAGAACAACACGCTCTTTGGAGAATAAGCTTGGCCCACGGTACGCTTGGTCGAATAGGACTTTTACCTGGCAGATGATAATCAGCGTCGGTGTAGAGTTCCCTTCTGACTCTTTCAGCGTCTCCGTGAGGACAGCCAAACCC
>NW_023626351.1:0-2968 GCF_014905685.2 Nematolebias whitei
ATCGAGTTCTAATTGAGTCAAAGAAAGACGTACGGTCTCAGGCAGGATGAACTCGACCTCTTCTGAGGGCCCTTCCTTGACCTCAAAGACCCGGGACAGGGCATCCGGCTTGGCATTCTTGGGCCCGGGTCTGTAAGAGAGGGTGAAACTGAACCGAGAGAAAAACATAGCCCACCTGGCCTGACGGGGATTGAGTCTCTTTGCTGTGCGAAGGTACTCCAGGTTTTTATGGTCGGTCCATACCAAAAAGGACTTCTTCGCACCTTCCAGCCAGTGCCTCCATTCCTCCAGGGCCATCTTGACTGCCAAAAGCTCACGGTCTCCCACGTCGTAGTTTCTCTCAGCGGGGGAGAGTGCCCTGGAGAAGTAAGCACAGGGGTGGATCTTACCATCTGTGCTGCGCTGACTGAGGATGGCGCCCACCCCGGTGCTGGATGCATCGACCTCCACGATGAATTGTTTCTCGGGGTCTGGAGAGTGCAAGATTGGAGCAGAGGAAAACAATGTTTTGAGCTTCTGGAATGATTGGTTGGCAACGGAGTCCCAGATGAACTTGGTCTTAGATGAGGTGAGAAAATGAAGAGGAGCTGCAACTGAACTGTAGTTCTTAATGAACCTCCTATAAAAATTTGCAAAACCGAGAAACCTTTGCAGCTGTTTACGATCCTTGGGCTTGGGCCAATCCACCACCGCTGATACCTTCCCGGGTTCCATGGATACTTGACCTGGAGAAATGTTGAACCCAAGGAATGAGGTGGACACTTGGTGGAAAGCACACTTCTCTGCCTTGACAAACAAGTTGTTCTGTAAAAGGCGGGTTAAGACAGCTCTGACATGGCGACGGTGAGAAATGCTATCTTGTGAAAAGATAAGTATGTCATCAAGGTAAACAAAAGCGTAAATGTTAATCATGTCACGAAGGACATCATTAACCAGGGCTTGGAAAACGGCAGGAGCGTTGGTGAGGCCGAATGGCATAACAAGATATTCATAATGGCCATCTGCGGTATTAAAAGCCGTCTTCCATTCATCTCCCCGCCGTATCCTGACCAAATGGTAAGCGTTGCGAAGATCCAGTTTGGTGAATATCTTAGCATTTTGGATTATATCAAAAGCAGAGTTCATGAGGGGCAGAGGATACTTGTTCTTTATGGTTATTTTGTTAAGTTCTCTATAGTCAATGCGTGGACGAAGTGACCCATCTTTCTTCCCTACAAAGAAAAAACCTGCACCAGTGGGGGATGCTGAAGGTCTAATGATACCAGCTTGGAGGGACTCTGTTATATATTTCCTCATGGACTCTTGCTCGGGACCAGACAAAGAATATAATCTACCCCGAGGGGGGGTAGAGCCTGGGATCAGGTCAATACCACAATCGTATGGACGATGTGGCGGAAGGGACGTAGCTTTTGATTTATTAAAGACCTCTTTCAAATCATGGTACTCTTTAGGTACCTGACTTAGATTAGGATAGGTCTCCTCATTGGCTGTGACAAGGGCTGGTGAACTGGGTTGGCTCTGAATACATGTAGAATAACTCTCATTAGCCCATCCTACAATCTCTTGGTTCCTCCAATCGATTTGGGGGTTGTGTTTGCGTAACCAAGTGGAACCTAAAACCACTGGGAGTTGGGGTGAATCAATAACAATGAATCTGATCAGTTCCGAATGGTTGTTGGCCGACACCATGGTGACTGGAACAGTTTCAAGACTAGATTGACTTAAAGGATGACCATCTAAAGCGAGGACCTTATGGTTGTTAGGTGATGGAACAATGGTCAGATCTATGGATTTGGCAAAGGTTTTATCAATGAATTCCGTGTCGGCCCCTGAATCAATAAAAGCTGAGACGATGACGGGTTGACCACCCTTTATTATGAACTTGACCTTGGACTTGGACATGATAGGTGGAGAGGACTTGATCTTATGACTAAGACTCAACAGGAGCCTCTCTTCTCCTGCTGAGCCTGGTCTTTTACTGGACAATGATGACAATCATGACCGCCTTGACCACAATAAAAACAGAGATGGTACCTCCTCCGACGTTCTCGTTCCTGGGTGGTCAGACGACTTCTTCCTAGTTGCATGGGTTCCGTAGCATACAGAGGATCCTGAGGGCTCTTGGTTTGTTCCGTTTTAGGTTCATGATCCACAAGGTGATGTCTGGTTCTGGACATGGCTGTGGCCTTGCCTCGACTCTGTTCACGGTCACGCTCACGCTCACGCAGGCGAAGGTCAACACGGGTGGCCACCTCCTCCAGCTGGCGTAGGGATGAGGGATAGTCCATTGTTGCCAGCACATCCTTAACATCTTCATTAAGCCCCCTGAAGAAGGCGTCAGTGAGTGCGTGTTCATCCCAATGACTGTCTGCTGAAACAGAGTGAAAGTGAATGATGTATTTGGTTACAGAATCCTTGCCTTGTTTAATATCAAAAATTCTTCGGGCTGCCTCTCTCTCAGGGAGGATGGGGTCAAAAACCCGACACAACTCTTTGGAAAATTCAGAAAAATTACGACATACCACGCCACCTTTTAACCATTCAGAAGTGCCCCACGTCTTGGCTCTTCCAGCGAGAAGTGAGACAGCATAAGCTACTTTAGCATGCTCAGTGGGAAAACATGAAGGTTGCAATTGAAATTGAATGTCACACTGAGTCAAAAATGGTCGACATTGCTCAGGCTCACCTCTGAAATGTTCAGGGGGGGCTAACTGTGGTTCTCTTGGTGCAGGAGTCAACAGGGTTTGGTTGATGACTTGGTTTGACTGTTGGGACAAAGCTTGAAGAGAAACAACCATTTCCTGAAGCCCTTTCTCAAGTTTACTAACAGCCCCTTCTACCTTAGAGCACCACTCTCGGGTTGGTGTTGGATCCATAATGGCCAGATTCTACTGTCATGAACCAGAGGCCGGATCGCAAACAACAACAACAACCACTGAGAGGGTTAAAAGATTTATTGTGAAATAAA
>NW_023626352.1:0-2967 GCF_014905685.2 Nematolebias whitei
GTTCAGCAATTTCTTTCTGTGTCTTACCCTCTTGCTTGAGGGTGTCAATGATGGCCTTCTGGACAGCAGTCAGGTCGGCAGCCTTACCCATGATTGCGGTTTTGAGTAATGAACAAGGCTGGGAGTTTTTAAAAGCCTTAGGAATCTTTTGCAGGTGTTTAGAGTTACGTCGTTGATTCAGATGGTTAAGTTAATAGCTTGTTTAGAGAACCTTTTCATGATATGCTAATTTTTTGGGACAGGCATTTTGGGTTTTCATGAGCTGTATGCCATAATTATCAGTATTAAAACAATGAAAGACCTGAAATATTTCAGTTGGTGTGCAATGAATCTGAAATATATGAAAGTTTCATTTTTATCATTACATTATGGAAAATAATGACCTTTATCACAATATGCTAATTTTTTTAGAAGGACCTGTAGATCGATCGGTAAATTGAGAGCTTCGCCTTTTGACTCAGCTCTCTCTTCACCACGACAGACCTGTACAGTGCCCGCTTCACTGCAGATGCTGCACCTATCCGCCTATCGATCTCACGCTCCATTTTTCCCTCATTCGTGAACAAGACCCCAAGATACTTGAACTCCTCCACTTGGGGTAGGACCTCCTCCCTGACACGGAGAGGGCACTCTACCCTTTTCCGGCTCAAGACCATGGCCTCGGATTTGGAGGAACTGATCTTCATCCCGGCCGTGTTGCATTCGGCTGCGAACCACTCCAGCGAAAGTTGTAGATCACGATCTGATGAAGCCAATAAGACCACATCATCTGCAAAAAGCAGAGACGCAATCCTAAGGCCACCAAAGCGGATCCCCTCAACACCTTGGCTGCGCCTAGAAATTCTGTCCATAAAAGTTATGAACAGAATCGGTGACAAAGGGCAACCTTGGCGGAGTCCAACTCTCACTGGGAACAAGCCCGACTTACTGCCGGCGATGCGGACCAGGCTCTGACACCGGTCATACAGGGACCTAACAGCACGTATCAAAGGGCCCGGTACCCCACACTCCCAGAGTACCCCCCACAGGCCCCCCCGAGGGACGCGGTCGAATGCCTTCTCCAAGTCCACAAAGCACATGTAGACTGGTTGGGCAAACTCCCACGCACCCTCCAGGACCCTGCTGAGAGTGTAGAGCTGGTCCAGTGTTCCACGGCCAGGACGAAAACCGCACTGCTCCTCCTGAATCTGAGGTTCGACTATCCGACGGACCCTCCTCTCCAGAACCCCCGAATAGACCTTACCAGGGAGGCTTAAGAGTGTGATTCCCTTGTAGTTGGAACACACTCTACAGTCCCCCTTTTTGAATAGGGGGACCACCACCCCGGTCTGCCTATCCAGGGGAACTTCCCCCGATGTCCACGCAATATTGCAGAGTCGCGCAAGCCAACACAACCCTACAACATCCAGAGCCTGAAGGAACTCTGGGCGAATCTCATCCACCCCTGGGGCCCTGCCACCGAGGAGCTTTTTAACCACCTCGGTGACCTCAGCACCAGAGATTAGAGGGCCCGACCCAGAGTCCCCAGGCTCCGCTTCCTCAGTGGAAGACATGCCGGTGGGATTGAGGAGGTCTTCAAAGTATTCCGCCCACCGACCCACAACATCCCGAGTTGAGGTCAGCAGCACACCACTCCCACTATAAACAGTATTGGTGGCGTACCGCTTTCCCCCCCTGAGACGCCGGATGGTGGACCAGAATCGTCTCGAAGCCGTGCGGAAGTCGTTCTCCATGACCTCTCCGAACTCCTCCCATGCCCGAGTTTTTGCCTCAGCAACCACCCGAGCCGCATGTCGCTTGGACTGCCGGTACCCATCAGCTGCTTCCGGGGTCCCACAGGCCAAAAAGGCCCGATAGGACTTCTTCTTCAGCCTGACAGCATCCCTCACCGATGGTGTCCACCATCAGGTTCGAGGGTTGCCGCCGCGACAGGCACCAACAACCTTGCGGCCGCAGCTCTGGTAAGCTGCCTCGACAATAGAGGCATGAAACATGGTCCAGACTCAATGTCCCCCACCTCCCTCGGAACATGTTCAAAGTTCTCCCGGAGGTGGGAGTTGAAACTTCGTCTCACAGGAGACTCTGCCAGACGTTCCCAGCAAACCCTCACAATACGTTTGGGTCTGCCAGGTCTGACCGGCATCCTCCTCCACCATCGGAGCCAACTCACCACCAGGTAGTGATCAGTTGACAGCTCCGCCCCTCTCTTCACACAAGTGTCCAAGACATGTGGCCGCAGATCAGATGAGACGATGACAAAGTCGATCACCGAACTGCGGCCTAGGGTGTCCTGGTGCCAAGAGCACATATGGACACCCTTATGCTTGAACAAGGTGTTTGTTATTGACAATCCATGACGAGCACAGAAGTCCAACAACAGAACACCACTCTGGTTCAGATCAGGGGGGCCGTTCCTCCCAACCACACCCCTCCAGGTCTCACTGTCATTGCCCACATGAGCATTGAAGTCCCCCAGCAGAACAAGGGAGTCCCCAGAAGGTGCACTTTCCAGTACCCCCTCCAAGGACTCCAGAAAGGGTGGATAATCTGAACTGCCGTTTGGTGCATAAGCACAAACGACAGTCAGAACCCGTCCCCCCACACGTAGGCGGAGGGAGGCCACCCTCTCATTCACTGGGGTGAACCCCAATACACAGGCACCAAGTTGGGGGGTAATAAGTACGCCCACGCCTGCTCGGCGCCTCTCACCAGGGGCAACTCCAGAGTGGAAGAGTGTCCAGCCCCTCTCAAGGAAACTGGTTCCAGAGCCCGAGCCATGCGTAGAGGTGAGTCCAACTATTTCTAGCCGGAACCTCTCAGCCTCACACACCAGCTCAGGCTCCTTCCCCACCAGTGAGGTGACATTCCACGTCCCAATAGCCAGCTTCTGTAGCCGAGGATCAGACCGCCAGGGTCCCCACCCTCGGCCACCACCCATCCCACATTGCACCCGACCCCTTTGGCCCC
>NW_023626353.1:0-2967 GCF_014905685.2 Nematolebias whitei
TTTTCTACCTCCTCCATGTACAGGTTGGCAACAATAGGAGAAACTGGAGACCCCATAGCACACCCATGTTTCTGCCTATAATATGGCTCCCCGTATGTGAAGTAGGTTGACTGCAGGCACAGTTTCAAGAGTTGACACAGTTGTTCTGTGGAAAGCGTGGTCCTGCTGCTCAGAGTGGTGTCTGATTTTAATTTTAAACTGACCACCTCTACTGCATCATCAACAGGAATGCACGTAAAGAGTGATGTGACATCAAAAGAGACCACTGTTTCATCAGTCTCCATGATGACATCCCTCACCTTATCCACAAAGTCCATGGTGTTCTGTATGTGGTGTTCTGAGCTGCCAACTAAAGGGATGAGTACAGATGCCAGATATTTGGAAACATTGTAAGTGACAGAGTTAATCATGCTAACAATAGGTCTTAAAGGTACATCTTGTTTGTGGATTTTAGGTAAACCATACAGACTAAGTGTGGCCTCCCCTAGGTACAGTCTGTGGTACAGAAAACGGTCAATAGCCTTGTCCTGCTCCAAAATTTTCAGGCAATCTATCAATTTCTTATTGTAACCACTTCCTGGATCTCTTTTCAGAGGTTCATAAGTGTTTAAGTCACTAAGGAGTGTCATAACTTTCATGATAGTCTTTCTGGTTCAAAATCACTGTGCACCTTCCATTGTCTGCTGGGAGAATGATGATGTTTTTGTCCTTGCTAAGAGTGGTGAGTGCGTCCCTCTCCTCTCTACTGATGTTGGAAGGTGGTGGTTTGGCATTGCTGAGGCAGGATGAAACTTTGATTCTGAGCTGTTCTGCTTCAGCCTCTTTAATTTTGTTGTTGCGGATGGCTGACTCAGTAGCTGTGATCATCTCCACCAGAGGAATTCTACTTGGTGCAACCGCAAAGTTCAGTCCCCTGGCAAGAATCTCTGTCTCCGGCTGGGTGAGCTGTCTGTCAGATAAATTCTTCACCCACTTTTCTGTCTCCCTGACATGTAATTGACTACTGGAGTGTTGTTCTACACTGAATGTGTTGTTATTGGAATAGTGATGGTGTTGATGAGCTATTAGTACGTTAAACTTGTTTTGTTGTCGAGTCTTGGACTTGACATGCTGTGCTAAGCGTGCCTGATCTGTTCAGTCCAACACTTGCTGAAGTGTGGTCTGATCTAGACACATAGTTAGTTTCTGTTTAATGTGCTCTTCTTTGGCCTTCAAGGCCTCAATAGTAAAATTGGTCTGTCTCACCCGTTCATTCAGCAGCTGGGTCTGTGCCTTCTGAAGGATCTTGCTTGCCCGGTGCCCGCTGACCGAAGATTTTAGTTCCAGGCTCTTGGGAATGATGCCACTTTGTCGACATCTGAGGTTGAATCGCAAATTGTTCCTGTAGTCTGCCCTCTTCCTTGCTGTTTTCTCAAACTCTCTAACTAGCTTGAGGCAATCCTGGCCAAAGTGGTTCAAAATATCCTGATGCATGCTCAATATTCCAGGTAGAAAAATCTAAAAAAGTTAAATCTGGTCCTCTGGACATTAAAAAAAAAAAAAAAAACCAAAGCAAAACAACAAAAAAATGTAGAAACGTTTTGTCTCTCATCCAAGAGACTTCCTCAGTCTGAGGTGCTGTATTCAGCTCAGTCTCTTAAATAGCACCTTCTCAGAGTGGATCAACCAGTTTTGCCGCTGACAACCAAAACCAGCTGATCACATGCTCAAGAAGGACCATCAGCCTAACAATGGATCATTAGCACACTGATGGCTGTTTACTACTCACAGAGGGCTGAGTGATACTAGCAATCACAGCAGTGTAAGAGGGGGACAGTTGAACACGTAGGCCTCCACCCCTGTTTAATGATGGACGGTTTCTTTTCACAAAGATGGCCTCCTTTACTCCTCTCTCAAACCATCGTTCCTCTCTGTCCAGGATGTGAACACCTTCATCCCTGAAAGAGTGACCGCTGGCCTGGAGATGAGTGTAGACTGCAGAGTCCTGGCCTGATGATGTTGATCTTCTGTGCTGGTCCATCCTTTTGGCCAGTGGCTGTTTAGTTTCCCCGATGTAAGACTGATCACAGCCCTCCTGATACTGAACAGCATACACAACATTACTCTGTTTGTGCCGGGGGACTGGATCTTTGGGATGAACCAGTCTTTGCCGTAATGTATTTTGGGGTTTAAAAGCCACTGGGATGTTATGTTTAGAAAATAAATATCTCAGTTTCTCTGATACTACCTCAACATATGGAATGACCACTGGTCTGGTTCTGGGTTCCTCCTTTTCACCTGTTGGCTGACTGGAGTCCTGTTTGAGTTTCTTCTCTGCTTTTAGGAAGGCCAGTTAGGATATCCACATTGCTCTAGAGCCTGTCTTGTGTGGGATTTCTCCTTCTGCCTGGCTCCTGAGCTAGTGGGGACGTTGTCTGCTCTGTGATACTGTTGGATTTCATATTTTTATACCTTTTTATATTTCCTATCAAGCATTCAAATGTCATGTTATACAAAGTGTGTGTGTGTCTTTCTTCCAGGGTTGAACTATAATTATAGAAAATGTTTACTAATTCTAACTATTTTACCTTTACATATAATCTTTTATTAGCTAATGATAATTTTACAAGTTCACATTTGATATATTACAAGCAATCAAATCAAGCCAGATAGCAGGTAAGATTTGTTCTGAGCACAGTGTAACATTAATAAAGCTAGAACACATTTCTTTAATTTAGACTTAATATAGTTTGACTAAATAAAATCCCTCAGGTTCTCTCTTAATAATAACAATTAACATTTAATCGTTTAATAATTGTTTTTTACAGGGTCGGTTTAGATGAGAGGACACAGGTTTGAACTTCACAGTAAGCTAAAACAGAATGTTACTAGATGTGGGGACAGGGTGACTTCATAAGCCAGAGAGATCAATAAAAACCATACAGACATGAGTTAGTTAATAATTAATAGTTATTAATTATTCCTAGA
>NW_023626354.1:0-2967 GCF_014905685.2 Nematolebias whitei
CAGCAGCACCACTGTTGGACTGGATTCTACAGGTGGACCTAAGAAACTGGACCTTAACCTTCCTACTATGTTAGGGTCCGTAGTGACCCATTTTAAATTTTAAATCATGATACTGTCTTTTAAATATTTTTTTTGCATCAAGGCTTTTTGACTTTGTCTGGAACCTTTATTTAAAAAAAAAAAAATTTTTTTTCACTAAATTTAATTTTTATTTTTTATAGAACAACACGCACTTGCCGCGCTGGGGTCATTTGTGACCCAGTTATGGTATAAGACTATCAACCAATAATCAGTGTCAAAACTAAAATCATAAACACACTGCGACCTCACTAACTTTGTCATATATATGTTAGGGCCTTCTGTTTTTACCTGTTTGTCTACTTCACTGACCAAAACATCCCCATTTATCCGTACTACTTTTATTGATAAGTCCCTCCTACTCTGCTCCCAAAAACTGAAAAAGTTCATCCAGCTGTAGATGCAGAGACATGTTGAGGCATGCCCATGTAGAGATAAGCCTACCTGGATAGCCATGCCCATCTTGATAGGCAGACCTAGATAGACACACGCACCTGGGTGTGTCTCTACATGGGCATGTAGAGACATGTAGAAACAGACACTCCATTTTACCTAGAGCTTGGCTGCATACCAAAATGAAGAGAAGATTCACAGTACAAGAAGCTCTAAGATCACATCCTTGCTGAAAATGATGCAGAGGACACACCTAGTGACACAGATGAGCCAGTTTCTGAGGAGGACGATGCTATTGAATATGAATCAGAGTACACAGACTCGTCGGATGAGGAGGGCACAGGTGCTGAAGCTGCTCCTGTAACTGAAACCTATAAATCCAAAAAGGGTAACATCACTTGGAGTGCGATTCCTCCTGTTTCACATGGCAGGGAAGCTGCTGAAAATGTTATGAAGATGACCCCTGGGATTACAAGGTTTGCTGTGACACGAGTAAGTGACATCAAGACATGCTTTGATTTGTTTATGCCATTGTCACTAAAGAAAGTCATCATTGCTATGACAAACCTCGAAGGGAAAAAAGTTCACGGTGACACTTGGAAGGACATTGATGAGGAGTGCCTGGATGCTTTTATTGGTGTTCTTCTTCTCGCTGGCGTGTACAGATCCAGCAATGAGGCCCTTACTAGTCTCTGGGATGTGTCCACAGGCAGGAGTATTTTCTGCGCAACAATGTCACTTCAGACCTTTCAAATGATCTCAAGAGTCCTCAGATTTGACAACAGAGATACTAGAGCACGGTCTGACAAGCTTGCTCCCATCAAAGACGTCTGGGATAGATGGGTGAAGCTCCTTCCACTGATGTTCAACCCAGGACCAGAGGTGACAGTGGATGAGCGTCTTCTCCCTTTCCGTGGAAAATGCCCCTTCCGACAATACATGCCCAGTAAGCCAGGCAAATATGGCATAAAAATCTGGGCAGCCTGTGATGCGAAAACCAGCTATGCCTGGAATCTACAGATTTACACAGGCAAACTTGCAGCTGGCATCCCTGAGAAGAATCAAGGAAAACGGGTAATCCTTGATATGACTACTGGACTGCGGGGTCACAATATCACGTGTGACAATTTCTTCACCAGCTATGATCTTGGACAAGAACTTCTCAAGAGGAAACTTACCATGGTGGGCACAATAAGAAAAAACAAACCTGAGCTGCCCCTTGAAATTTTGCAGGTGAAAGACAGGGCTCCACTGTCTTCAAAATTTGCTTTTACAGAAACCACCAGTGTTGTTTCATACTGTCCCAAAAAGAACCGGAGTGTGGTACTTATGTCCACTCTTCACAAAGATGCAGCTGTGTCAACAAGAAGTGACAAAAAGCCTGAAATCATCCTGGACTACAATAAAAACAAAGGAGGAGTGGACACCCTGGACAAGCTGACTGCCACCTACACTTGCCAGCGAATGACCAGATGGCCAATGGTTGTATTTTACAACATCCTAGATGTGTCTGCATACAATGCATTTGTCTTGTGGACCCAGATTGACTTGGGGTGGAACGCCAAAAAAAACCACAAGCGGAGATTGTTCCTTCAGGAGCTAGGAAATTTGTTGATCAAGCCATACATTGAGAGAAGGGAACGGATACCCCGAGACCCAGCCACTGCGAACGCTGTCAGACAGCTCCGGAGCACCACTCCAACCACATCATCAGCTGCACAAAGTGCATCAGTGACAACACGCCTTTCAGGCAGCCGGGCTTCAACATCGACCACACCCACAACTCCACCTGCTTCAAAACGAAAGAGGTGTCAGGTGTGCCCAAGCAATAAAGACAGGAAAACAAACACATTGTGCCTTGACTGCAGAAAATACATATGCAAAGAACATACGAAAACTGCCACTTTTTGCAACACATGCATCTGAACACAACGCAAGTTCATACGCAAGTTCATACGCATGCATGAAAGACAGAAAGAAACTAGAAAGAGCATGTTTGTAACTAGAATAGTATTTATTTCATTTTGAATTTTTCTTGTCTTTCTGAATCTGTATTTTGTATTATTACTTGTTCTGCTTTTTATTTTATATTGGTATTAAAGTTCAATGTTTGAAAAGAAATGTTTCTTCCTTTTTTTGACGTAAATATACATGGGTCAAAACTTACCCTTAACACTATAAATGTTACTATGGTTAATAATATTAAAATAACAAAATAACAAGACAAATTTATTTTAGAGATGTGTTCTAATACTTCTTAAAAAAACACTGTTTTGAGGGCATTTTTTGGCTGATTTAAGACGGGTCACAACTGACCCGTTCACATCATAAGTGCGTGCGGGATCTCGCCCCGCTAGGAAGGTTAAAATGCCTGTGACGTGCACGAACACAAAAAGAGGAAGAACATGTTCACATTGAATAAATTCTGCATAATATGCATGAATTAGTTACGGATGTAACCGGGTGGTTATTAGATGAATGTATAAGTGCCTGTAA
>NW_023626355.1:0-2967 GCF_014905685.2 Nematolebias whitei
CAGAACCTCACTGACCTACACAAGGCAAGGTCAGTGATCAAGGCCAGGCAGATTCTGGCAGACCCTGATCATCCACTCCATTGTGAGTTCAGGTTGCTTCCATCTGGATGCAGGTATCTGCTGCCCAGATGTAGAACAAACAGACTGAAAATCTAATTCATCCCTGTAGTGTTCAGGCTTCTCAAAGAACACTGATGACTTCCGTATTGTTATTTTATTGTCTTTGTTATGACTCAAGGTACCCAGTTGTAACGAGACCCAAATGACACAAGACTCGAGTTGAAAAGTGAACAGTGTTATTTATTTACAGTGGTTTTATATCCATGAACGCTCCTCCGGACCGTATCCCTCCCAGTCAATGAGGTACTGGAATCCCCTTCCTCGGCGTCGCACATCCAGGATGGTCCGTACGGTGAAGGCTGGATGATTGTCGATCAACCGGGTCGGTGGAGGAAAGTTGGCAGGTGGGCATAGTGGGCTCTCTGAGACAGGCTTGACTTGGGAAACATGGAACGAATCCTCGTAGAACTAGGGAGTAGTAATCAAACTGCAGAGGGGTTGATGATTTTGATGATGGGGACGGGACCGATGAACCTGGGGGCCATCTTCCTGGGGGTGTCTTTTAGATGTATGTCTCTGGTGGAGAGCCATACTTTTTGACCCACCTAGTAGGATGGTGCAGCAGAACGGTGGCGGTCAGCAAACTTCTTGTTCTGGGCAGCCGTGCGTAAGAGAGCCGCCTTGGCTTGGCGCCAGACACGTCGACATCTGCGGAAGTGGTGTTGAATGGAGGGTATGGTGATATCTGTCTCCTGACTGGGGAACAATGGAGGCATGTAGCCAAGGGAGGCTTCAAAGGGAGACATACCTGTAGCTGAAGATTTGTGCGAGTTGTGGGCATATTCCACCCAAACCAAATGTTGACTCCAAGCCGAAGGGTTGCATTCCACAATGCACCGTAGGGTGGTCTCCAACTCTTGGTTACACCTTTCTGCCTGATCATTTGACTCGGGGTGGTAACCGGAGGTGAGACTGACAGATGCCCCCAAAGTATTGCAAAAACAGCGCCAAACCTGAGAAATGAATTGTGGGCCCCGGTCTGACACCACATCAGATGGAATGCCATGGATCCTAAAAACATGCTGAACAAGGAGGTGAGCCATCTCCAAAGCAGAAGGTAGTTTGGGTAGTGGGATAAAGTGGGCTGCTTTTGAAAATCTATCAATGACAGTTAGAATGGTTGTGTTACCCTCTGATGGTGGTAGGCCTGTGACAAAATCCACCGATATGTGCGACCATGGACGGCTGGGCGTGGGTAGTGGTTGCAACAGACCAGCAGGGGGTTGGTTTCCCGTTTTATTTCTGGCACAGGTAGCGCATGCTGCAACAAATTCTTTAACATCTTGGGAGAGCGTAGGCCACCAGAAATGAGTCTTCGTAAGCGACAACATGCGTGAGGTATTAGGGTGACAGGAATGTTTATTAGTGTGTACCCACTCAAACACCTTAGACCTCATGGTGGAGGGAACGAACAGTGTCCCAGGGGGTCCTGTACTGGGATCAGGTTCATCCTTATGAGCCTCGTGAACCTCTCTCTCAATAGACCAGGTGAGGGCCCCAACAATGCAGACGGGAGGGATGATGTTCTCTTCAGAGTCAGGTACATCTGGGGAAGAAAACTGGCGAGAGAGAGAGTCAGGCTTGGTATTCTTTGAACCGGGTCTGAACATCAAGATATAATTAAGATGGTTGAAAAACAGCAACCAACGTGCCTGTCTGGGGGTCAGTCATTTGGCATCCCTCAAGTAAGTCAGATTCTTATGGTCTGTCCATATTAAAAAAGGAAGTTCAGTACCCTCTAGCCAGTGCCGCCATGCCTCTAAGGCTAATTTTACAGCCAGAAGTTCCCAGTTGCCCACGTCATAATTTCGTTCTGCTTGGGACAAGCGTCGGGAGAAAAAGGCACATGGGTGCACTTCATTATCGCTGGGAGACCTTTAGGACAGCACCGCTCCTACCCCAGTGTTCGATGCGTCTATTTCCAGAATGAACTGACGTTGGGGATCTGGATGACAGAGCATGGGTGTGGAGGAAAAAAGTTGTTTGAGCTTACCAAAGGCTGCATCTGCTTCAGGGTTCCATCTGAATGACCTATTGATGGAGGTAAGCTGAGACAATGGTAAGGTGATGCGGCTGTAGTCCTTTATAAAGCGCAGGTAAAAGTTTGCAAATCCCAGGAAGCACTATAATTGTTTCCTGGTCTCAGGAACCGGCCACTCCACCACTGCCTTGGTCTTCTCAGGGTCCGTTCTGTAATGTCCTTCCCCAAAGATAAATCCCAAGAAGGAGACAGACGACATATGAAATTCACATTTTTAACTTTTTACGAATAATTGATTTTCTTAAAGTCTCTAAAGCACAGTCCTAACTTGTGTAGTGTGCTTGGTCTTATCTTTAGAGTAGATGAGGATGTCGTCCAGATATACGAATATAAAATCGCCGATAAAATCTCTTAAGACGTCGTTAACTAATGCCTAGAAGACGGCAGGGGCGTTGGTCAGGCCGAAATGTATGACAAGGTACTCGAAATGTCCAACGGAGGTTCGAAAAGCCGTTTTCCATTCATCGCCATGTTTTATACAGACCAAGTGGTAAGCGTTTCTTAAATCCAATTTAGTGACGATAGTGGCAGATTGTAAGTGTTCGTGAATAGAGTCAATTAACGGAAGGGGGTATTTATTTTTTATGGTAATGTTGTTAAGTCCTCGGTAATCGATGCATGGGCGAAGGGTTTTGTCTTTCTTGGTTACGAAGAAAAACCCCGCCCCCATAGGGGAGGTGGACGGGTGAATAATCCCAGAGTCGAGGGATTTGTCAATGTAGGTCTTCATAGAATCTCTCTCGAGGCCTGAGAGGTTGTAGAGGCGACTGGCCGGTAGCGGGGCCCCAGGAAGAAGGTCAATGGAA
>NW_023626356.1:0-2965 GCF_014905685.2 Nematolebias whitei
GAACTCGTGAAAAATGTATGAAATATATCCCTATATGACATACTACATTTGGTGGCCCGTTACGTGCTCATAAATGACTGTGTATTTCGTGTAAAGATTGTTTTTTACGTGTTGGCATGAAAAGTAACAGTTTTTCTGCTGTGCTGAAACGCAGCTCAAGCTGCGCCGCTGAAGCGAAACGCTGCATGTTTTAGCGTGTTGGTCTGTGAAGCTCAAGAAGCTCACAGGAAGCTGAAATAGTGTCATATGTCTTGTGAAAGCTGGAATTGTACGCCTATTATGTGTAGCTAAAAGCTGATGAGCTGTGGAAACGCTGTTTTCTGTTTAAAGACGGTCCAGATGCGGTTCTGGACCGGCTCGGTTCTGAAGAAGGTTCGGACGAGTTGTTTAAATAGCTTAAAAGACGTTTTTGAGACCGGAGTAGAAGACTCCGTACAGCTCAGAGTTGATTCGTTACATTTTTAACAGAAAAAGTACATTTTGACAGTTTAAAAGACGATAAGTTGACGAAATAGTTTCAGGCTAATCTAACATGCTGGTGGTTGCTAAAACGTTTCGTGATTGGTTGAATATTGCTGTTGTGGAGCGCTCTGATTCGCTGAAAGGTTGACTGACGTGGCTACGTCATTTCCTCTCACCCCTGCGCTGCTCTGTCATTGGTGATTTCAGTCACGTGACCCGGAAATGAAAATTCGTTTTCATAGGGAAATAAAATCTGCTTTTTAAAGCTGAAAAGCGCTTTAAAAGTGTATTTTGACACGCTGGTTAAGTTCTTCGAAGCATACTCGCTGAAATTTTGCCACGTTAGAGTTTAAAATCCGTCATTAAATGATGTTTTTGAACAATGCTAGCGATGCTAATTTTTAGCTAACAGCTAACGACCGGATGAGTGACGTGTCACGTCACTTCCTCCATGTCGGAAATGAGCTTTGCCGTGCTTAAAATCACTAAATAAAGCTGCAATATTGTCCCAGAAAACTCATGTTCATGCATAAAAGTCGTGCTTGTTGAAACTACGCCACGTTTACGCTTAAATTCGTTCAGAAATGTTGATTTTGACCGAGTTTAGCCGAAGCTAACTTTAAGCTAAGCGGCTAACAACAGGATGTCAACCGAACGTCACAGGAAGTCGTCATAGACTCCTGCTGGTAGAAAGCTAAACACTGCCCCCTCCTGTAGAAACTTTAAATCACAGTTTCACTTCAGTTTTAGGTTTAAAGAGTGAAATTAAACGTTTTTATTTTTCTGTAAGGCATTTTTGAGTTAACAAACTTCCTCTAACTGAATAATCACTGTTATCTTGCATTTTAAAAGTTATTAAGGTATTTATGCAAAGAAGCATTTACCAAAAATATTTTATTCACTGATAATTCCTTAAGAAAAAGGTACAAAATAAAATTAGAAACTTTTAAAAGATACAGTTACAAATATTCACAGAGTTGATAAAGTTGCTCATTTGCTGGAGAGGTAATACACGTTTAATTACAAAATCACTAAATAAGAGTAAACTTATCAGGAAAAAGAGATTTTTCTGATTTTATTTACCACCTAAACAAATACATCTTCCTATTTAATTTTAAATAGAAGTTACAGGCAGGAGAAAGGCGTACAGTTTTTCTGAAGAAAGACTGATTATTCCTCATCATCAATTTTCTTTTTCTTTTCACCACTTGGTGGATGAGTAACTGTTTAAAATAGCGAATTTCTGGAACAGAACGGTTTAAAAACATTTTAAACCGATGATTGCTGTGAGACTTAGAAAAATTGCAGGTTTATTAAAAAATTCAGTGCTTTGGAGTAAAATACACTAAAAACAGCTTGGTAACTAGTCTGTTGAAAAATAAGCACATACAAGTAACACTGCCGAGAGCATTTACTTAAATATTCATGAATTGGGGTAAAACCTGAGAAAGGTACCCACATTTGAATAAGTTGACTTATAACAGTACTTCTGTGTAAACCCAAAAAGCTAAAATAGTGTGAAAACTCATTGACTCGAATACAAATATTTACCTGTAAAATATCTGAAGCTTGCAACTGTTTTAAACAGAAAAAGTGCTACACAGTGAAAAACATGACAGGTGTGTTAGGAAAAGACTTTGACCCTTATGGGATAAGGGACTGTTTAAAGAATGCGTTGAAGCTTCTGACAGATTCCTTACATCCATATGATAAACAGGCAGAGCGCATGAACCCAAAAGAGTTAGTGGACAATCTGAAGGAGGTTGCAGAAAGTGTGACCTCTACAGAAATTACAATGCCAAACTATGAAAAGCTGGCTAAAATTGCAATTTTGCTGAAAGAATCATTCTATACGGTTGTTGAGAAAGCTGATTACCTTGCAATAAGGTTAGACAGTGAAAAAGAGGTTGTTCAGAGAATTGAAGAACACTTCCTTCAATTGAAAAGTGAACACGAAGTCCTCACAAAAAAACATTCTGAACAGATGTTTCAATCACAGCAAAATGCAAATGCAGAAATTGATTCGCTGAATAGCAAAATAGATGTGCTTAACAAAGATCGGGAAGAACTCAGAATGGATAAACACATATTGCAACAGCTAAAGATGCGTTTAGAAAGTGATTATCATACATCACAGGAACGCTTAAAAACATGTGAAGAAAAACTAAGAGCAGCAACAAACAAGATTTCTGACGTGGGGCGAGTTTGTCTGGAACTCAGAGAAGACCGGGGACAGAGTTCAGGTAACCCACAACCAACTCAGAAAGATATTGTTGCACCTCCTGCTCGTAATACACCCTCACATAAAGTGGCAGGAACAGACCTGAACAGGTCTCCTCCACAAAACATGCAACAGAGTGCATGGAAACTGTCTCCTTCAATGGATGATTTGCAAAAAATCTCAAAATATGTACAACGTTTTGTACCTGGACCGATGGGCTCAACTGAAACAAAAGCGTACCTCAGAGAACTGGAGTTCAGATTGAGATCTTATCCTAATGCT
>NW_023626357.1:0-2965 GCF_014905685.2 Nematolebias whitei
AAAAGTCACTTCCTGTTCTGAGGGGGCGGGGCTTTGATGGCGTCAAATTTTGACCTCAGGGTATCGTCGGGCATGGGACAGAGATGAGTCATGCCAAATTTGGTACGATTCTGTTTTTCAACGTGAAAGTTGTAGCGTTTGGAAATTTTTGGCGTGAAGCATAATTTTGAGGTCCGGCCCCGCCCCCTTAACATGCGTCGGTTTGCACCGTTTTGATAACTTTTGGTCCCCCATGCCTAATGAGCAAAATGGCGAAGGTTTGAAACCGATTGAGCAAAATCCCTAGGAGGAGTTCGTTCAAATTCGCCGTGTACGAAAAGTGAAAAACGGCCAAAATTGACCCTTTGACCCAAAATGGCCGACTTCCTGTTGGGTTTAAGGCATACCTCCAAGAGACTTTTTTTCATGATTCGGTGGGTTCTACATATGTACCAAATTTCAGCTCTCTAGGACTTACCAGTTGTCATATCTCACGTTAGGGGGCGCTGTGGAGCAGTTTGGCCACGCCCACTTTTGGTTCCATTATCATACTACTATTTCTCGCGGGGGACAATTTTGGGTAAAGTTTGGCTAGGTTTCAAATATGCTAACCCCTCCAAATAAGCGCTTAAACTTGGAAAAGAATAAGAAGAAGAAGAAGAAGAAGAATAATTAAAGCTGCAAGCAGCGTTGAAGGCCCTCGCAGCGAAGCGCCGCTGCGGCCTTATGGCGACCGCGGGAACTGCAGCGACCCTTCCCGGTCGCCATCGAGAACGCTCACGCTACCGTCACGCGCCCGTTCTCCGGAGTGCACATTCGCCGAACCTTTGACATAAGCTGCGACCGCATATATACCTATTGTAATAATGTAGGGGGCGCACTTGAGTCAAATATTAAACAACAACACCACTGCGTCCATAAGTCCTCACTAGTCGAGCACCAAAAATCTGGTGCAGATCGGACGATATATCACTGAGATATAACAGTTTGAATTATCTAGGGGGCGCACTTGAGTCAAATATTAAACAACAACACCACTGCGTCCATAAGTCCTCACTAGTCAAGCACCAAAAATCTGATGCAGATCGGACAATATATCACTGAGCTATAACAGTTTGATTTACCTAGGGGGCGCACTTGAGTCAAAAGTAAAACAACAATACCATTGTGTGTTTAAGTGCTCACTAATCACACACCAAAAATCTGGTCCAGATCAGATGACACATCACTGAGATATAACAGTTTGAATAATGTAGGGGGCGCCCTTGAGTCAAATATTAAACAACAAAACTAAAATGTCCATCAGCTCTCAGTAATGATGCACCCAAAATCTGGTCCAGATCGGATGACATATCACTGAGATATAACAGTTTCAATAATCTAGGGGGCGCACTTGAGTCAAATTTTAAACAACACTAACAATGTGTTTAGACATGGTCACACATTATGCCATAAAAATCTGGTGCAGATCGGATGATATATCATTGAGATATAAGGGTTGGAATATTATAGGGGGCGCTCTAGAGTCAAAAGTTAAAAAACATTACTAGTGTGTCCATCAGGGCTACTTAATAATATACCAAAAATCTGGTACAGATCGGATGATATATCATTGAGATATAACTGTTGCAAGATTGTAGGGGGCGCTATAGAGTCAAAATTTAAAAAACTATACTACTGTGTCCACCAGGGCTAAATAATAATACACCATAAATTTGGTGCAGATCGGCTGATATATCACTGAGACAAAACAGTTTGAATAATGTAGGGGGCGCCCTTGAGTCAAATATTAAACAACACAACTAAAATGTCCATCAGTTCTCAGTAATGACGCACCAAAAATCTGGTTCAGATCGGATGTTGTATCACTGAGATATAACTGTAAGAAGAATGTAGGTGGCGCTGTGGAGGCTCTTGGCCACTTATCATGGAAACCTGTTCAGAGGTGGATAATGATCAATCATAGTGATTTTGGTTCATCTGGGTTCAAATCTGTGCAATTTAGAGCCAAACGTATTGCAACGGCGTCACTTTTTAATTCGCCATGGCGCCACGCCCACATTCTCCAGCTATAACTGTTTTGTTGTTTAAATCAAGTCAGACCATCTTATCTGTCTTCTAACACAGGATCATCCTGATTATGTGAAGGGTGTCAAAGAAGGACCATTCCAAGCCAAAAAAGTCACTTCCTGTTCTGAGGGGGCGGGGCTTTGATGACGTCACAATATGACCTCAGGGTATCGTCGGGCATGGGAGAGGGATGACTCATGCCAAATTTGGTGCAAATCTGTCATTCAATGTGAAAGTTATAACGTTTGGAAATTTATGGCGTGAAGCTCAACTTTGAGGCCTGGCCACGCCCCTTTAACAAAACGAAACCGAAAGCTTTTGATAACTTTTACTCTCCAATGTCTTAAGGGCCTAATAACCAAGTTTTAAGTCAATCCTTAAAAATCCCTAGGAGGAGTTCGTTAAAATTTGCCTTTAAAAACGCCCAAAAATTAACCTTTGATCCAAAATGGCCGACTTCCTGTTGGTTTTGGACTGGAGCGCCAAGAGACTTTTTCATAGGTCCTGAGAAGATACACATGTTCACCGAGTTTCAGATTTATCGGTCGAAAAATGGCTCGGGGCTGAGGTTTTAAAATATTCTAGGGGGCGCTAGAGAGGCTATTGCGCAATCATCATGGTTTCCTGTTCAAGGGGCGGGCAATGATCGATCATAGTGATTTTCATGAACCTCGGATCAAATCTGTGGAATTCAGAGCCAAACGTATTGTAACGGCGTCACTTCTGACTTCGCCACGCCGCCACGCCCACATCCTCCAGGGGAAACGCTTTGCGCTTCAAAGCAAGTCAGACCAACTTGTTATCTGCCTTCTAACACAGGATCATCCTGATTGGGTCAAGAGTGTCAGGGAGGGAGCATTCCAAGCAAAAAAAGTCACTTCCTGTTCTGAGGGGGCGGGGCTTTGATGGCGTCAAA
>NW_023626358.1:0-2965 GCF_014905685.2 Nematolebias whitei
TCAAGATCTTTTAACAGTTTATTGACCTCACTGACTGAGAATGGAGAAAAAGAGAAGCTGTGATTAACTGAGGATTGACTTGTAGGAGGGATTTGATTTGTAGAAGTTTGGTTATTAAGTGAAGTGGCTGATCTTCCATTAGTAACTGTGTCAAATAAAGAACCAGAAGCAACAAAATGTTTGTTGAGACAGTTCAGGATCTCGTGCTTATTTGACACAGGAACAGAGTTAACGAGAAGTTGTGATGGGAGGTCAGATGATTGGAGGCTGCCTGAGAGAGATTTGATGGTTTTCCAGAATCTTGTGTTGTGTCATGCAATAGGTACAAGTGGCTATTAATGACACAATCGGCTTGCCATAGCCTGCCACCTTCGTCCAGCTTGCCTAGAGCAACTGTCAAATCAGCTTCATTTTGCTACACCGCCCCAGCGAAATGAAGCTGATTTGACCATTGAAGTGCCTTTATTAAGTGAAAGTTCAACAGAGACACGCCTTTGCTATAAAGTCGAGCAAACAAATAATTGCTTTTAGGTGCTTATCTTGTTAAATTTCGAAGAAATGCACAGCGTTTCTCCTTCCTGATTTCCTCCCTCTGCGCGCTCCCAGAGCACAGAGGCAGTGAATACTTTTGAAATACAGCTGATTTGATCGTTAGTCCTTTTCAATTGATACACACTTTTACTAAAAAGTTGAGCAAACAAACAATTGTTTTAGGTGCTTATCTTGTTAAATTCTTGTTAAAATCCTCCCGTGCACGCTCCTGCGGCTGCCATTTGGCAGCCAATCGATTTTTGGCATGGTCCACATTTCCAGGTGGTCAGCGGTGGGTGACACATAATAGATGTGATGCATACGGCCAAGCGACGTATTTATGGATTTTTCCACTTTATTAGACATATCTGGACTGATGGGACTTATAGAGCCGTGCGACATGTACAGCAGAATATACGGTACTACCACACCAAATTTTGGCATAATATATGTAAAACTCATAACTTTTGTGTTTGCTGAACTTGCTTTGCCATGGCAGCCATCTTGAATCAGGCTGGGCAAGGTTAACCAGCTGTAGACGTACTGTACAACCAAACATTTCCTTACAATCCGTTTAGCGATTCATGAGTTATTTTGTAACTGTACACAGACAGGCAAAATCTTCATCACCTCACCTTTGTCTTGGGGTGATAAACATGCATTTAGTTCCTTAGGATACTAAAATACTGGAGAGACAGTTTTAATTCTTTTAACAACCAATAAAAACAGAATACAACAGTTATTTTTTTTCAAATGTTCAAATCTTTTCTCCGTAGCATCAAAGGACAGAGCAGCACAATAATAAACCACCTCTTATTTAATGATACATTACATTCAAGGCAAACGATACATCCGTAATAATACATATTCGGCAATGCAACCAACGGCCCTCTAAATAAATAGAAATCTGAAATCTTAAAGTCAGTGCACAACATTAATAGAGAACACTTAACAGTCAACAAATAGACATGGTCTGCACACATTCTGCATCTCTGCACGGGTTACATCTCTGACTGTTGGAACCAACAGAAAAATAGATCTCAAAATAAGTTATATATTTCTATAGCTTTATGTTCAATCTTCATATTATACTTCATAATATACAAATATTGGGCTTTTGGTTCATATGTACAGCCATATAGACTTTGATGGGCTTCTCAAACAACAGAAATTGCACAGTAGTTAATGACTTTATGAACACCATTTTCAAAAGTAGTTCACACACGTAATAAACAGTCAGTCTCCAAGATGCAGTATGAAATTGCACATTGTCATCATGCCACAGAGGGGGCTGTTTCAAGGCTTTGGTACACAATGTCCTGATTGGAAGAAAAATACTCTGCCATTGGCCTCAGTTGGTGCCACCCACCTCTGTCATCATGGCAGCAGGGAGGAGGAGGAAGCGGAGGCCATGACAGGGTACATCCACGCCACCACCTGTTCTGGGATCAGACTAATGAGATCAGAGAGCCACATGACTACAGTGCACTTCAGGATTGGGGAAGACTCTTGGCACTTGAATCACAGGTGGAGGTCCATGCTGGATGACCTGTAAGATGCAGCCTTGAAGGGTGTGGGGTGTCACACTGATGGGTCAGAGAGGAAACGGTATCAAAAAGGTTCCATCAGATGCAAACATGAATGTGCTGTTTCCTGCTGTAACACTGGTCACAGAGGAAGTTTGGCATTAAAACCTTTTTTTAAAAGGCAGAATTATGCTTTAGACCAGTTCAGTACAGTTTGGGATTTTCAGAGGCTGGGCTTAAGGTTTCATCAGAACAATTGCAACCACTTTTCCAGACAGGATGAGGAGTTTGAAAATGAAAATGGTGCCTTCATATATCTACGCATGTTTCAGTCCGTACGAAGGACATGCAGCTACTCTAAACTTCCAGTACCAGATTTGAACCAAATAACTTCCATTTAATTTGAATGCTAACAAAATGGATCAGACTTCCAGTAATCTATGGAATTTTATATGTAAACTGTGCCAGATGTTTTGGGTAATGAATTATTAGTGTTCGACAGCTCATGGTTCTCAAACTGTGCTAAACAAGCGTCCCTGGTGGTGCTTGGGATCACTTTAGTGTTTCTCAAAACAAACTTTGGTTAAATTACTGAATTTGTTGTGAATGATGATGTAAAGCTAAAATCAAAGTAAATGATTGGTCCAGTGACCAAAACAGTTGGGAGTCAAAGGATAAATGTTGAGCAGACATTCTCAGCCCTAAACCGTTTAAAACTTATGCCAGAAACACGACAGAGCAAACTCGACTTCAAGCGTTACCTTCCATGGTGATACAAAAGACTTTTGGTGAGTAAAATGCATTTTATTCAATTTATTTTACATTTTTGTCAATTTATTATGTCCATATTGATGTGTTTTGGTAAATATGTACATGGCACAGCTGTGGCTGCAGTGGAAGGAATCTTG
>NW_023626359.1:0-2964 GCF_014905685.2 Nematolebias whitei
CTAGTTAGACTCATCTTCCCACTCCAAAGTTCTGTCATCCCCGGCTGCAGAGAAGGAAAAATAAACCATCCAATTATTAAAATCAGATCCAACATTCATCTGTTATCCACATTAATCGTTCGTTAGCAAGTTTTACTCTGGAACCACAGCATTTACCCCCAAAGGAGTCATTCTGGTGTCCTGGATTGTACAATAGATGTTTTAATCGCTCAATTACATAAGAGTGAAAGCTTTCATTAAACACTGCACAAACCAATTCTTTACGCCTACTGCATAAAATATTCCCTTCAACACAATGTCTTTCATCATGTAGAAACTGTGTTTTGACACATCACCTGACAGTGAAGTCCACTCCCAGGGCCACATTATCAGTCCAGACCTTGTAAACTTAGGCAGCATGTTAATATGTAATCACTTATTGTTATATAACCAATCTGCAAATCATCTCTTCTCATAACTATGCTTTTTCACTGTATCACAAACAAAATACTTTTAATACAAATCAATTAAGACTATGTATACCTTTCAAGACATCACAGAGTCCATTATCACTGCACAAAAACGTGTACATGTCCTTTGTTCACAAAGTACAACTTCTTAAACTCACCATGTACACCTCTCTGTCATCCTTTTGTACTCCTAGGACCTGTGTGAAGTCTCAAGTCATAAAGTTAAAGTCATGGCGTTTACCCACTAGAATTGTTGTTGTCCCATAAATAACCTATTACCGGCAGCTCTTAGAAGGAAACAGCTCCTATACGCTAAACCTTTCCAATATGTGATAACTCATGTGGACTGATTAATTTAACTCAAGTATTTCAATTTGAGATTAGTTAAGGCTGATTAATTTAATCTAAGTTTTTCAATTTGAGTTTAGTTTCCTAATTTATTTGACCTAAGTATTTCAATTTGAGTTTAGTTCAGGCTTTCTTTGACCAGAATAAAATTTTCCTTTGTTTTACGAGTGTCAAGGATTTTGTTTAATACTTATTTTTTATTCTGTCGGTTTTTTTTTTTTAGTTGACTTTAAAACCTGATATTATTGTCAATTCCAAGAAGTAATTTAGGCTAATTTGTTTACAATGTGTCATCCAGAAATGTTTAAACTTAATTTGACCTGTTTATGATTTTTATTTGTTTTATTTGTCCTGCTTCCGTCGGCTTTACCCTTTTCAGAAGTCACCACAACGAATCATTCCTCTTAGGCCTTCGTCAGACCTACGCCTCACTTCCTCCAAGACCACCCCTACTCCATTTCTCTTTCTATTCACACCCTGATAAACCAGTTTGAACCCATCACGACTGCTGTGAGCCTTGCTGCTCTTCCACCTGGTCTCTTTGACACCTCAACCATCTACCTTCCTTCTCTGCATCATGTCACCAGCTCTCTGTTAGCAGCTCCTCACCTTTGCCTGTATGTTCAATACGTTTGTTATCAATTCACCTCTGTCCCTCGCCCGCTCAGTGAGTGGCTGTCCATCTGTTTTGGCTGTCTGACATCTACCTCTTCCCACACAGTGAGATGTTCCAACCTTACCTCCAGCTGACTCACTCTGACTCCATCTCCTGGTTAATTACAGCTCGTACACGTGATGTCCCCTCAGGCCTTGAGATTCAAGCCATTGCTGCAGATCAACTGTTCCCGAGGTCACTGCCTCCTTCCTCACCGTCAACTCTGATTGTACAGCTTATCCCTGTTTATGTCTGGCAACCGACAGCTGTGATGTAATAACTGCGTGCTCGCATCATCTAACACCGCCGCCTCTCCTACTGGTGTTGTCTCAAACGATGCATTACCTTTCCCCTAGTTTAAACGATGTATGAAGTTCCTCTCCCAACGTTCAGTGACTGAAAATGGCGTTCTGATCTCCTCCCTCTTTTCAGCTGTATTCAGCTGACTTCAACGTTTTGTACTCCTACTGACGTATTTCTATTAATTCCTGAACATCAAGCTCCTGTCAGCTAATGTTTGGAAGATTCAGATACACCAGCTAACATTACAGATACCATTTAGCCGTTTCATGGCAACATCAGCTAATTGCCTCAATCTCTTTCCTTTTTTTGTTATTACCCTGGCCCCGCTGTGATAAAAATACACAAGTTTGTGGTATTAAACACCCCAGAGTCCACACATGTCAATGCCTTATACAACAGCGCCCTCTTCCAGTCAGGATATGGAAGCACCGATCACACAGACACCTCTGACGCAGAAAGGAAGACAAACCAAAACATGCATAAACTTTCACCTCCTCGTGTGCCTGGAACAAAGAAACGCTCCCTTCCCCCCACACGAGTGATTCACCACACACACACACGGCTCCAAGCAGACTTTCTCCGACACACAGAAAACTTGAACAGCACGGCACAAACAGTGTTTAAAACCCTACCGCGCGGTCCCAGACCGTCCGGAATTTAGAATTAACGGCCCCCGGCCTGTCCCTTTGAAAGATTAACGATTGAGATTACTTTAGTACCAGTCAACAGTATCTGTGGAAATCTCGCACCACAGCACCCCCCCAATGCTAGACAAGGGAGGAAGTTACCTCGTCAGGTAAACTTTTCGGTCAGCCACGACCCACTGAATTCAAAGGGACTTATATCTCTATACATTCAACTTAACGGCAGACTCTTAGTCATCCTCCGCCACGATTCTAAATCGTGTTCTATATAAAAGCCGTGCACATAACAGAATACACACTCTCTCACAGGCACGCGGCCTCGAACGCACCCCCCAAGTCTGAATACCAGTAACCCACTTCGTCAGAATTCACACGAATCACCGGAAGTTAGCTTAAATAAAACCATCTTTATTTTCTGGAGATGGCCGCATGCACACCAACAGAGGAATTTGAATTTAGTTTCAATTTGTTTTACGGCCGAATAGCCAGAAACTCCGGACCTTAAGGTCCAAACAGTTAACCAGCTTACCTGAAATTAATGGGCCCAGTTCCTCTCTGTGTGTGT
>NW_023626360.1:0-2166 GCF_014905685.2 Nematolebias whitei
AGCTACAGACACTAACAGCTACAAACACTAAAAACTAGACACTAACAGCTACAGACGCTAACAGCTACAAACACTAACAGCTACAGACTCTAACAGCTACAAACACTAACAGCTACAGACTATAACTACAGACGCTAACAGCTACAGACACGAACAGCTACAGACACCAACAGCTACAGACACCAACAGCTACAGACACCAACAGCTACAGACGCTAACAGCTACAGACGCTAACAGCTACAGATGTTAGCAGCTACAGACACTAACAGCTACAGACGATAACTACAGACACTAACAGCTACAGACGATAACTACAGACGCTAGCAGCTACAGACGCTAGCAGCTACAGACGCTAGCAGCTACAGACACTAAGAACTACAAATGCTAACAGCTACAGACACTAAGAACTACAAATGCTAACAGCTACAGATGTTAACAGCTACAGATGTTAACAACTAGAGACACTAACAGTGTCTGTAGCTGTTGGTGTCTGTAGCTGTTAGTGTCTGTAGCTGTTAGTGTCTGTAGCTGTTAGTGTCTGTAGTTGTTAGTGTCTGTAGTTGTTAGTGTCTGTAGTTGTTAGTGTCTGTAGTTGTTAGTGTCTGTAGCTGTTAGTGTCTGTAGCTGTTAGTGTCTGTAGTTGTTAGTGTCTGTAGTTGTTAGTGTCTGTAGTTGTTAGTGTCTGTATCTAAAAAAGTTAAATCTGGTCCTCTGGACATTCAAAAAAAACCAAAACAAAGCAAAACAACAAAAAATGTAGAAACGTTTCGTCTCTCGTCCGAGAGACTTCTTCAGTCTGAGGTGCTGTTTTCAGCTCAGTCTCTTAAATAGCACCTTCTCAGAGTGGATCAACCAGTTATAGTCTTATGAACCTCTGAAAAGAGATCCAGGAAGTGGTTACAAGAAGAAATTGATAGATTGCCTGAAAATTTTGGAGCAGGACAAGGCTATTGACCGTTTTCTGTACCACAGACTGTACCCAGGGGAGGCCACACCTAGTCTTTATGGTTTACCTAAAATCCACAAACAAGGTGTACCTTTAAGACCAATCGTTAGCATGATTAACTCGGTCACTTACAATGTTTCCAAATATCTGGCGTCTGTACTCATCCCTTTAGTTGGCAGCTCAGAACACCACATACAGAACACCATGGACTTTGTGGATAAGGTGAGGGATGTCATCATGGAGACTGATGAAACAATGGTCTCTTTTGATGTCACATCACTCTTTACGTGCATTCCTGTTGATGATGCAGTAGAGGTGGTCAGTTTAAAATTAAAATCAGACACCACTCTGAGCAGCAGGACCACGCTTTCCACAGAACAACTGTGTCAACTCTTGAAACTGTGCCTGCAGTCAACCTACTTCACATATGGGGAGCAATATTATAGGCAGAAACATGGGTGTGCTATGGGGTCTCCAGTTTCTCCTATTGTTGCCAACCTGTACATGGAGGAGGTAGAAAAGAGAGCCTTGACGTCCTTTTCAGGGACACCACCAAGTCATTGGTTCAGGTATGTTGACGACACCTGGGTTAAAATCAAATCTCAGGAAGTCCAACATTTTACTGACCACATCAACTCTGTGGATAAATACATCAAGTTCACACGAGAAGATGTAAAAAATGGCAGGTTGGCTTTCTTGGACTGTGAGGTCTCAGTCTCTGATAGAGGACATTTGCAAACTGAGGTGTACCGCAAACCCACCCACACAGACCAGTATTTGCAGTTTGACTCCCATCACCCTTTGGAGCACAAGTTAGGAGTCATCAGGACTCTGTATCACAGAGCAGACAGCGTCCCCACTAGCTCAGGAGCCAGGCAGAAGGAGAAATCCCACACAAAACAGGCTCTAGAGCAATGTGGATATCCTAACTGGGCCTTCCTAAAAGCAGAGAAGAAACCCAAACAGGACTCCAGTCAGCCAACAGGTGAAAAGGAGGAACCCAGACCCAGACCAGTGGTCATTCCATATGTTGAGGGAGTATCAGAGAAACTGAGACGTTTATTTTCTAAACATAACGTCCCAGTGGCTTTTAAACCCCAAAATACATTACGGCAAAGACTGGTTCATCCCAAAGATCCAGTCCCCCGGCACAAACAGAGTAATGTTGTGTATGCTGTTCAGTGTCAGGAGGGCTGTGATCAGTCTTACATCGGGGAAAC
>NW_023626360.1:2266-2964 GCF_014905685.2 Nematolebias whitei
CGATGGTTTGAGAGAGGAGTAAAGGAGGCCATCTTTGTGAAAAGAAACCGTCCATCATTAAACAGGGGTGGAGGCCTCCGGGTTCAACTGTCCCCCTCTTACAATGCTGTGATTGCTAGTATCACTCAGCCCTCTGTGAGTAGTAAACAGCCATCAGTGTGCTAATGATCCATTGTTAGGCTGATGGTCCTTCTTGAGCATGTGATCAGTTGGTTTTGGTTGTCAGCAGCAAAACTGGTTGATCCACTCTGAGAAGGTGCTATTTAAGAGACTGAGCTGAAAACAGCACCTCAGACTGAAGAAGTCTCTCGGACGAGAGACGAAACGTTTCTACATTTTTTGTTGTTTTGCTTTGTTTTGGTTTTTTTTGAATGTCCAGAGGACCAGATTTAACTTTTTTAGATTTTTCTACCTGGATTATTGAGCATGCATTAGTGTCTGTAGCTGCTAACATCTGTAGCTGCTAACATCTGTAGCTAACAGCTACAGACACTAACAGCTACAGACACCAACAGCTACAGACGCTAACAGCTACAAATACTAACAGCTACAGATGATAACTTCAGACGCTAACAGCTACAAACACTAACAGCTACATACGATAACTACAGACGCTAACAGCTACAGACGCTAACAGCTACAGACACTAACAGCTACAGACACTAACAGCTACAAACACTAAAAACTAGACACTAACA
>NW_023626361.1:0-2964 GCF_014905685.2 Nematolebias whitei
TAGTCCACTACAACAGTGACAGGACGTCCTGCAGGTCTGGACCATAACAAGTGCCTCGTTTTATTTCAGCCTTCGAACCGCCAGGAACGCCGCTGGCCGCCATTTTTTGTCCCGTCTGTCCACGCTGTCCCACACACACAGAGACCCTGCTCCCAAACACACACACACACACACACACACAGAGACCCTGCTCCCAAACACACACACACACAAATGAAGTTCCACGGTCATGATTTTATATGAAAGCTTCAAATAAAGCCTGAATGAATAAAACTGTTTAACAGAACAAGAAAGTCTCGTGTTTGTGGTCGTTTGTTTTTGTCCATTTCCTTCCTCCTTCCTCATCCTCCTTCCTCATCCTCCCAGGTCCTGATCATGGAGACCTTACAGGTGACAGGTCATGGACTTGGTTCCAAGTCAGTTGGAGTAAAAACACTGGGACTAACTGCTGGCTGTAACCATGGCAACAAAGCTGTGTCAGATGTTTCCTCATCAGTAAATCAGTTTGATGAGCAGAGCTCCTGCTGTCAGCAGAATCAGAACCAGTAGTGTGACTCGGATCAGAACCTGGATTTATCTCCTCTCTGGACCTGAAAGCTGCAGTTTGTGTTGAAGATTAAAGGACTTTAGTTCCTAGAACCTTTTAAGAGCTCAGCTCGTTGTCCTGCAGGACCGTTGTTTCACCTCCTGATGGTGATGCTGCACTGCTGCTGCACAAACCTTCAAATCTGCTGAAAAAGGATCAAATTACGGAACATTTTCCTACAATTAGTCTAAATTAACTTCATCTGTTTTAGACAAAAGAGTAACGAGTGTTATCCAATGATGCACTGACTGAAATGTAACCGTAAAATGAACTCGGGTCATTTTCATTGATCCAACTGAAGCCGAGAAAAATAAAGCTTAGAGGAAACATTTAGATGATCAACCAAATGAACTGAACAAGTGTGAAAGCTGAGAAACCAGCAGTTCAGTCATGGAAAGTCCAACTTCCTGACCCGTTTAATCTGTGGTGGTACACCTGACGGTGGTGGTGTACGTGACCATGGTGTATCTGATGGTGTTGGAGTACCTGACGGTGGTGGAGTACCTGACGGTGGTGGTGTATCTGACGGTGGTGGAGTACCTGACGGTGGTGGAGTACCTGACGGTGGTGGAGTATTTGATGGTGGTGGAGTACCTGACGGTGGTGGTGTATCTGACGGTGGTGGAGTACCTGACGGTGGTGGAGTATTTGATGGGTGTGGTATATCTGAAGATAGTGGTGTAGTGGTTGGAGTCTGTGCCATGTTCATGCAGACATGTATGAAGCTGAGCAATATCAGTAACATCTGTAGACTCATCAATGGCCAAAGAGATGCAAGGTGCACTCTGAACAGCTGCATCCAGCTGTGGCAGCACATCATCTGCTAATATTTATGATTTTCTGCTCGCTGTTGCAGCTGACATCGGGATTTTAGATTTTTTCACACGTTTTTATTTTCCATCTAAGAATGTATCATCAACAGCATTTAAGCACTCCTTCAGAACCGTCCTGCTACTAAATGTTTTTTTTATGTTGCCCCAAGATCCACGATAGCTTGAGTGAACATTCAGCAGCTGCTGGGCTGTAAAAGTATTTGTGATGAGCGCAGTGGATCCGTCATACGGGGCTTGCAGTTCGGTTATTTTACTGCTTGGACTTCAGCAGATCACGTTGCTCAAAAGAGATGTAGTGAAGAGTGCTTCACGTTGCCACTTTTAATTAATGCGACCGTTTCAGAGCCTATGAGGCAAACAGGCTTTGACCTGCCTGCCGGAAGAATTAACATACATTTTTCTGTCCATTCATCTTTAAAACAGCGGTTTTCAGCATCAAGTCTTCTTATTTTGGAGCACGACATACCGTCTCTTCCTCTCTAATCTGCTGCTCCACTGAGCTGGCTGGACTGGCCGTGCAGGGAAAACAAAAGATTTGATTGGTTCATTAAGTGAGTGACGCTACTACGGTAATACCTGAAGTAGAGTGAACCTCCAAAACACACCTCCTGCAGCTCTACACCTAAGCTGTCCACCACTGGAAAAATGTGCCATGAAAATGATCTGTTTTCCTGAATTTATTAAGATTGGGCATGGGTCCGAACAGAATCCTCACTCGGTACGGATCCGGACCGAGGTCCGCCTTTAGTGACCTCTGGTGTTGGTCCTGATGGTTTTGTATGATGGTGGTGGTGTATCTGATGTTGTTATATGGTGATGCATCTGATGGTAGAGGTGCATCTGACGGAGGTGTGTCATGGTAGTGGTGTATCTGATGGGGTTATATGAAGGTGGTGGGGTATCTGATTTTGTTGTATAATGGTGAACGTGTATGATGGTAGTGTATCTGATGCTGGTGGTGTCTCCGATGGTGGAGGTGCATCTGATGCTGCTATATGATGGTAGTGGGGTATCTGATGGTATCTTGTTTAAGAACAAGGGTGATGTACAGAGTTGTAGCAACTAGAGGGGAATAAAGTTGATGAGCCACACGATGAAGATCTGGGAGAGAGTTGTGGAAGCAAGACTTGGATGAGAGGTGACTGTGAGCAGCAGGATGGTTTCATGCCAAGAAAGAGAAAGAGCTCCACAGATCCATCTTTGATTTGAGGAGGTTGATGGAGAAGAACAGAGAGGGTCAGAAAGAACTCCATTGTGTCTTTGTGGATTTAGAAAAATCATCTGACAGGGTGATGAGGGAGGAGGTGTGGTGTTACATGAGGACATCTGGAGTGGCAGAGAAGTTTGTTAGACTGAATTGAATTAAATTTAAATTTAGACTGGTACAGGACGTGTATGAAGACAGCAGGACATGTATGAGGACAGCAGGACATGTTTGAGGACAGCAGGACATGTAAGAGGACAGCAGGACATGTTTGAGGACAGCAGGACATGTAAGAGGACAGCAGGACATGTTTGAGGACAGCAGGACATGTATGAGGACAG
>NW_023626362.1:0-2963 GCF_014905685.2 Nematolebias whitei
CAACTCTGTGAATATTTGTAACTGTATCTTATTTAAAAGTTTCTAAATTTTTATTATGTACCTGTTTCTCAAGGATTTATCAGTGAATAAAAATTTGTTTGGTAAATGCTCTTTGCATAAATACCCCTTTTAACTTTTAAAATGCAAGATAACAGTGTTTATTCAGCTTTGAGGAAGTTTGTTAACTCAAAAATTGCCTTACAGAAAAATAAAAACGTTTAATTTCACTCTTTACCTAAAAACGAAGTGAAACCTGTGATCCCACGTCTTCTCCACAAGATGTCAGTACAACCTCAACAATTTCAACTCCGACACTGTTTGTGTTGTCCACTAGGGGTGCTATAACTTCCTGTGGCGTCCGGTCGTTAGCTTGTTAGCTAAAAATTAGCATCGGCTAGACTCGGTGAAAACCAAGACTTCTGAACGGATTTTTTACACAAACGTGGCAAAATTTTTGCAATCAGACCTTATATCATGAAACATGAGTTTTGTGGGACAATATTGCAGCTTTATTTAGTGATTTTAAGCACGGTAAAGCTCATTTCCGACTTGGGGGAAGTGACGTGACGCGTCATTCATCCGGTCGATAGCTTGTTAGCTTAAAATTTAGCATCGCTAGCGTTGTTCAAAACATCATTTAATGACGGATTATAAACTCTAACGTGGCCAAATTTTAGCGATTAGACATCGAAGAATTTAAACAGCGTTTCAGAACACAGTTTTAATGCGCTTTTCAGCGTTAAAAAGCAGATTTTATTCCCTATGAAAACGAGTTTCCATATCCGGGTCACGTGACTGAAATCACCAATGACAAGCAGCGCAGGGTTGAGAGGAAGTTACGTAGGCACGCATTCAACCTTCTCAGCAAATCAGAGCGCTACACAACAGCAATATTCAACCAACCACGAAGCGTTAGCAACAGCCAGCATGCTAGATTAGCGTCAACCGTTTCATCTTGTAAACTGTCAAAATGCACCTTTTCCTGTTAAAAATGTAACGAATCAACTCCTTGAGCTGCACGGAGACGGCGCTCCGTGACAAAACGTCTTTTAGCTATTTAAACAACTCGTCCGAATTTTCCAGAACCGAGCCGTCCAGAACCGAACTCCCGTCCGTTTGGACCTCAGTTTAAACAGAATGCAGCGTTTTTCACAGCTCCTCAGCTCTTAGTTAACATAACAGGCGTACAATTTCAGCTTTCATAAAGACTTATGACACAATTTCAGCTTCTAACATCACTAGACCATCGCTTAGAACATGCAGCATTTCGCTTCAACGGCGCAGCATGAGCTGCGTTTTAGACTTCAAAGGCGCAGCTCTAGCACGCTGCGTAAACATGCACTGTTTTGACTGCTACTTTCCACATGCCAACATTTAAAATCAATGTTTACACGGTTACAGTCTATTTATGAGCACGTGACGGGCCACCAGTTTGTAGATGAACAGATGCTGGGATATATTCATCATTTAACACGGATTCCTCATTTTTCTGGACTGAATAAAACGTGCATTGAATTTAAGGAAATGCAAAAGTGAGACGTCATTTATGTTTGACCCATCAAAATGAATGCGGTCATTTATTTACAGAATCAAAATTTAACATCAAACATTTACATTAATTTGGCAAATTATGAAAATAACAACATAAGCAATCAATCAAGAAAAATCATACGGCCATGATTTTTCCGTTGCTTCACCACAGACATTTATGAAAACTGTACAACTATGATCTTTTACCCACATGAATGTGGGTGAGCATTTTACACAGACATTTCTAAAATATCTGGAAGAATTTCTACTTGATAGAAAAGTTTAAAGATGGAAAGAAGTTTAGAGGGAGTAGGATGGTGTGTGAGAGGAGAAATGTTCACCAGAATCGACACTCTCCGGCTTTCTTCAGCTTTTCCTTACAGTACACTTAGGTGATGAAATCGGCTCCTTTACCTGGAGATGTCTCAGGTGAGATTCCGTTTAACACACCCTTTCAGCGTCTCAGTAGGTTGGCTGTTACTCGTCCGAAGTAATGGCTAGTGAAAGTGTTATAATCCCATGGAACTCGGAAGAGCTTGTTGTCATGTCAGGATCATCCCGTCTCCATCAGAACATGAACAGAACTGGTTGGACTGTGTATCCAGCAGAACTCCAACAGCACTCCATCAGAACTCCATCAGAACTCCATCAGAGCTCCATCAGCACACCATCAGAACTGTCCCAGAACGGTTCCAGCACCATACCAGACTTAGCAGAACTGACTAGACCAGGAAGTACTGACATTTTAAAGACTCTTTCCCGGTTCACTTTTGGGATTTGTTCATTGGTCAGAAACGACCAGACGGGGTGTGTTTTGTGACGTAAGAGGTTAGAGACAGCGAGAATTGTTATGAAACAGATCAGAAATGTTCTCACAGACAGAGAGAGTTTTGTTTTGGCGCGTTTCAGACACAGGTGCTAAAACTTCTCTATTTACGTCTGAGAGGATTCTAAAAAACATGACAGTTCGTTCAACAACTTGTTTTTCGTTTGACTCCAACCTTGGAAACGCACACTTGCTCACTCAAAGGCAGAAATCAGAAAATGCATAATTATTCTGTAACAGCTTTGACATGAGAATAAAAATCATTACTCAGTTAATAAAATTGATTAGTGCACTGCAACATCTAAAATGGTTTGAACTAAGACACTTTGATTATCAATATTTGTAAAATAGTAATGATAATAAAAAGAGAGTGTTCTTTTCACTTGAATCTTCAAGAAAGAAAGTCTCAGGATGGGTGAACCTGTATTTCTGAGTTCAAATGAATGAAATGACAGTTCCTGTCCCACAAGGTCCTAAAGGTCAAGAGTTTTGACCTAAGACTCAGTTTTGACATAGGCCTAGTCCACTACAAAAAACAATTGGACTTTATTTGTAACAGAAGACGTTTCGCTCCTCATCCGAGGAGCTTTCTCAATTCAAAGAGCAG
>NW_023626363.1:0-2963 GCF_014905685.2 Nematolebias whitei
TGATATTGTTTATCTGATTTCTTTATATATTGTTTTTAACATTTTAGAAACTTTTTGTGTGAAACTTTTTATCTGTTGTTACACTTTAATTTCCCATCCATGGGACAATAAAGGCTGTTTCTATTCTATTCTATTCTATTCTAAATATTGGTGTGTGACTGTTCTGAATAAGACGGTTCAAACTTGACCAAATGAAATGTGGCTGTAAATTTATTAAATGATCAGTTTAGAGCTTTGCTGCCTTCAGGTGACGTCTGAACTAAAGAACATTAGAAGGTTTCAGAGATGAATTCTTCAAAGCACATCCGAAGATGTGCTTTGAACTTAACAGCACTTTTTGGATCTATCAACTGAACGTTAACTTTATTGCTGTTATTCAAATCAAAACATGAACTCTAATTCTTTGTTTGTTGATTCCCCCAAAATCTACACCCCTAGTTTGACACCACAAAACCACAGGTGAGATTAAACTGTAGGGATGTGAGATTAATCATTTTATATTACAATATGTGTATAAATACAAAAAGTACACACAAAATATTCTAAAATATATCATATAAAATGTGTTCTACTAATAAATATAAAGTTCAAACAGATACAATAGGATTAATATTAGATACAGATTAGGAGTGAGTTTCATTCTGACCAGATTAACGAGCTAACAGCTAATCCAAGATCAGCAAGACTATTCCTGTCGTTTCTTAAAACAACTCCGATGTTAGAAATCTTTATATTCCTGCCAAACTCACAATAATTGGTTATTTTAGCAGAAATGTTGTGATTTTCCTGCAGGAAGTGCCCCCACCTGCAGAAATATGAAGTAACACACAGTTTCTGCTGTTTGTACAAATACTTTGTGAAAACTGTGAAGCAACTTTTTAAACTGATGTTCTCGTGATTTTATTTATTTATTTCACTGGAGTGGTAATAAAAGTTAAAAACACGACATCATCTACTACAACATCTGGTTTTTGCTCAACATCTGTAAAACTGACTCAGTTGCAGCATGTTTGTGTTTTCTAAGCTCAATTATCAGATTAACTCCTACAGTTAATCTGTTGTACGTGTACATTCAATTACTTTCTGAGAGTTTCATTAGAATACATTTACTGGTACATGAGGTATTTTGCTAACAGACACACAGGCAGGCTAATATGAGTGCCAGACTTTGGTGGTGGTGCTAAAAAGTTCACAGTAACACAGCAGAGGTGTTTGTCCCTTGTTGATGTGAATATTTAGGTTTGAATCCTCTTGATTTGTCTCTAAGTTGATGGAAGCATCAAAGTGCTGCATGTAGAACAGAAACTAAAGGTTCTGACATGTTCTCAGTCTCCAAGAGCAGCTGCACAACCTGAACACGTGCAGCTGCTCTGGCCCCAGTCCTTTGTTGCAAGTCTCAAGAGTTCAAGAGTTTGATTCTCATCATTCCACAACATGACATGCATGAGGAGGAACCAAACAGTTCCTGAGCTCCTCTTATGTCAGCATTTAAGAAGTAAATAAGAAAATAAAAACTAGGTCATGAATTAAAAAGTCAGAAGAATCAATCAAAAGTAACCCCTCCCCCCTTACAGACACATGTGCACACGAGCTTGAAGCAGCAGTCCATCAGTGCAGGTATGATGTCATAAAGGGATGAAGCAGTGGAACATGTCAGTGCAGTCTAAGTGGAGATAGTGCACGTCACAGCTGTGCACGAGGTTTCATTCAGTTGTGGGCTGTGGCAGAGTTCCTGAGTGTGACGGCAGCTGGAAGAAGCTGTTCTTTAGCTGCTTGTTCTGGCTCTGATGCTACACAACCTCCTGCCAGAGGGGAGTGGGGCAAAGTGGAAGCATTTAGTAACTTTCTGTCCACTTGTCAAACGTCTGAACCAACGGAGATCTCTACAGGAGGAAAGTGTCCTGTTCTCACTGCTGTCTCCAAACAAAAAGTGTGTTTCTCCAACCTGTTTTTATTGAGTCATTGTTCAGAAGCAGCGGAACATGGATCTGTTCAATGTTTCTCTTCAAACACTTCAACCTCATCAACATGAAACAAGTGAACAGCATGAAGCACACCAAGTTTAGAAAGCAGGAAGTGATTGTGAAGGTGAAGACAGAGGACGACTCTGTGGGACATCCAGCGCTCCGTCAGACCTGGTCCTGGACGGAGTGGAGCGGCTGTTTGGACAAAGCCAGAGAGTGACAGGAACATCCAGAGGACAGATTACATTTCATTTCATCACAGCTCTCAGATGCTGCAGTGATGACAACAACAAGGAAGACAGCTTCTTTACTTTCATGGACATGATTCATGTCTTTTCTCTTATTTGGACACTTTCAGACACTTGATGTTGATTTATTTTCTCACACTTCACCTGCTTCTCTTTACTGCTGCCAGAAAGGAGAATGATGAAGTGATGTTATTTAGAAGAAGATGTCTCGCTCACTTTTCTTCATGTCACTGCCACAAGTGACAGCAGCTCTCTGCATGTGCTGCATCACTTGATTTATGTGACAGGAGGAAAGGAGAGGTGTTTGTGAACTCTTCAAAGTGAGCTCTCGTCCAGTGCTCCCTCAGCAGGAGCTCTAAGCCTTCCTTCTTCTGTTCTCCTCCATCCTGTTGGAAGCTGCACACTATTGACTTCAGCTCACATGTTCTCTTTGACTCAGACTCTGCAGGTTGTCAGAGATCAGCTGTGCCTCTCTGCTCTCAGCTCTTCAATCCAACCCCTCCCATCTGACACAACTGGATCGCACTCAGAACCGTCTGACTCTGGAGTGAAGGAGCTCCCTGGTTTTCTACAAACTCCACTCTATAGACAGAAGACTGTGAAGTCAGACACCATGTTTTAGTTTGTGCTCAGCTTCTCATGTGTTCACACTAACCTACACACATGACAATATTATGCTGACACACACACACAACCTTCATGGGGAACTTTGTTGTCTTCAGTCAAAATACACTTGAGTTCTTTTCACAGC
>NW_023626364.1:0-2963 GCF_014905685.2 Nematolebias whitei
GCAGGGTGCAGGGCTGGATCCTTACATTACCCTCCCCTCAAGAGTCGCCTCCCGGCGACCTGAAGCGCTTATCTGGGTGTGCCCTGAAAAATGTGGTGATGAGACTGGGGTCCAAGATGAAAGACCTCGGGATCCAAGAGCGCTCCTCCGGACCGTAACCCTCCCAGTCGACCAAATACTGGAACCCCCGCCCCCGGCGCCGAACGTCCAAGATGCGGCGGACCGTGAAGGCTGGATGGTTGTCAATGAGACGGGGGGGCGGAGGGAGGTCGGCAGGAGGGCATAGTGGGCTTTCCACAACGGGCTTGCACATGAAAATCACATTTTTCGGCCTTAACGTACAGTTGGTTTTCATATAATCGCTGTAGTACAGTCCTGACGTGGTGAACGTGTTGCTCCTCATCTCGTGAGTAGATCAATATATCATCCAAATACACAAATACGAAAACGTTCAAAAAGTCTCTTAAAACGTCATTAACTAACGTCTGAAATATTGCAGGGGCATTGGTGAGACCAAATGGCATGACTAGGTACTCAAAGTGTCCCAGTGGTGTCTTAAATGCCGTCTTCCACTCATCACCTTCTTTGATTCGGACGAGGTGATAAGCGTTTCGAAGATCTAATTTGGAAAATATTTTGGCAGAGTGTAATTGTTCATGGATAGAGTCTATAAGAGGTAAGGGATATTTGTTTTTAATTGTGATCTGATTTAGTCCTCTATAGTCTATGCAGGGACGTAAAGTCTTGTCCTTCTTAGCCACAAAGAAGAATCCCGCACCAACAGGAGAGGTGGAGGGACGAATTATGCCTGAGTTCAATGATTCAGATATATACTCTTTCATAGAGTCACGTTCTGGACCAGACAAATTGTAAAGGCGGCTAGAAGGAAGAGGAGCCCCTGGTAATAAATCAATAGCACAATCATACGGGCGGTGCGATGGTAATGACAAGGCCTTTTGTTTACTAAATGCAGGGGCAAGGTCATGGTAAACACTAGGAATTTTAGACATATCGACTGGATCGGGTGCCTCAGGATGTTTAATAGTGGAAGGAACAGCAGTTCTTAAACAGTTCATTAAACAGTGTGCGCTCCACTGTTCTATTCTTTTAACCCTCCAATTAATTATGGGGTTGTGATCTTTAAGCCAAGGAAAACCCAAGACAAGCTGTGTAACTGGTGACTCGAATACAAAGAACTCACTGTGTTCATGATGGTTCCCGGAGATCATGAGGTGTACTGGTACAGTCTTCTTAAACACTGAAGCGAACTTTTGACCTGTCAGCCCAGCCATTGTCAGAGGCGTGGGGAGAAGTTGTGTGGGGATGGATAGAAGCTCCACCAAGTCCTGGCTGATGAGGTTCTGCTCGGCCCCAGAATCCACTAGAGCAACAACAGATTTACTTTCTCTATTAATGATAATGGTGGTGTTGAGTTCCAAGCGGGAGGCAGGAGAAGAAGAAGAGTTTCTCACCAATATCTCCTGCTTTATTGGTGAGAGGGGCCGTTTCCCAAGAGTGGGCAACGAGCAATGAAATGTCCTTGTTCACCACAATAGATACAAGCTTTATTATTTATTCTTCTTCTTCTTTCTTCTGGAGAGAGGCGAGTGCGACCCAGCTGCATAGGTTCTGGTTCTGAGTCAGGTTTGTATTCTAACATTAATGCCGGTGGCTGTCTTAGTGTGGAGTGAAAACCGGAAGCAGTGGAACTCTGGGAAATGTAGTCTTTTCTATTGTAAACAGTACGACGTTTTGACGTAGAGGGAAAACCGGAAGTAGGCGGATTCTGGGAATCGTAGTCTTTCTCCCACCTTCGTTCTTGTAGTTGATTGTCGATACGTGTGGCTAACTGAATTAGCTCGTCCAAACTTCGTGGTTCCTCTAATGCCGCTAAGTGGTCTCTTATGGAGTTGGAAAGAGAGTGTAGGAAGGTACCTCTGAGTGCGACCTCTCCCCATCCGGTTCGGGCGGCGGTGATTCTGAACTCCAGAGCATGAGCCGTAACGGAGCGTCTACCTTGACGAAGGGTGAGTAGACGTTTTACTGCTTCAGCTCGTTGGAGGGGTTGATCGAACACGCGCTTGAATTCTTCTAGGAGTGAGGCAAAGCTTAAGGTACTGACAGGGTGAGAGGATAAATGAGCATGAGCCCAACGTAAAGCGTCCCCCTTTAACTGGGTGATGAAAAATGAAATTTTAGCAGCATCTGAAGAGTAAAGACTGGGTGCTCTGAAAAGTTAACTCACACTGGAGTACAAAACCCCCACACATCTCTGGCTCTCCACAAAAAAAGTTCTGCTGGTCTTAAATTTTGCTCTGTGGTGGTCACTTGGGGAATATTAGAAATAGGAAGACTGACCTCAGGTGTAGATGTAGCAGCAGGTGGCAGGAGCTGAGTCATCCCTTGTTTGACTGAAAACAACATGCTGCCCAGTTCCTGGAGATTAGACTGGCTAGTCTGTTGCAGGTTTAACAAGCGTTCAAGAGTGGCTTCATTTTTCTCTACTCTCTGTAACATACTCTGGAGTGTGAGTTGGTTCTGTTCAGATCCAGAATCTTTCAAGGGTACTAGGTGTGGCTGGGACATTCTGTAACGATTGCGGTGTACCCAGAATGAAAGACCAGAAACTGAACAGAGACCAGGACTCAGAGAATAAATTAAAGTGTTTATTTACAGGTTGGTAATATATACAATATGAATGAGGGGAACGGGAACACCTGGAGAGAGAGTGATGATTTAGAGGGCTGCGGTTGAATGGGAATATATCTTGTAGATATTTTCTTACGGTATGAAGCAGGTGAAGGTATTATCCTGAAGATGTCCAGTGGCACAAGGTGAAACAAACCAGTAGATTGAGGCAAGTGGTGGAAGGCATCCAGCAACTGTAGTTAGGCAGGAGGAGTCACTGTTCATGTGGAAACTCAGGCAGGGCAGGTACAAGTAGATCCAAAACTCTGAGGAAG
>NW_023626365.1:0-1476 GCF_014905685.2 Nematolebias whitei
AGACTTCTATCTTCCACTTCCATTGCTCTCCCAGTCTCTGAGATCTCGATCTTCCACTTCCACTGCTCTCCCAGGCTCTGAGACCTCGATCTTCCTCTTCCACTGATCTCCCAAGCTCCTAGACACTTCCATTGCTCCACCAGGCTCTGAGACTTCGATCTTCCACTTCCACTGCTCTCGCAGGCTCTGAGACATCGATCTACTTCTTCCATTGCTCTCCCAGGTTCCGAGACCTTGATCTTCCACTTCCACTGCTTCCCCTGTCTCCGAGACCTCAATCTTCAAATTCCACTGCTACTCCAGGTTCTGAGACCTTGATCGTCTACTTCCACTGCTCCTCAAGGCTCTGAGACCTCAAAATTCCACTTCTACTACTCTCCCAGGCTCGGGGACCTTGATTTTCAACTTCCACTACTCTTCCAGGCTCCGAGACCTCCCTCTTCCACTTCCACTGCTCTCCCAGGCTCTGAGACCTTGATCTTCCACTTACATTGCTCTCCCAGGCTCCGAGACCTCGATCATAAACTTCCACTGCTCATCCAGGCTCTGAGACCTAGATCTTCCACTTCTACTGCTCTCCCAGGCTCCGAGACCTTGATGTTCAACTTCCACTACACTCCCAGTCTCTTTTGACCTCCATCTTCCACTTCCACTGCTCTCTCAGGCTCTGAGACATCGATCTTCTACTTCCATTGCTCTCCCATGTTCCGAGACCTGGATCATCATCTTCCACTGCTCCACCATGCTCTTAGACCTCTAACTTCCACTTCCAATGCTCCTCCAAGCTCCGAGACCTTGATCTTCCACTTCCACTACTCTCCCAAGCTCCTAGACACTGAAACTGCTCCTCCTGGCTCTGAGATCTCTATCTTCTACTTCCACTGCTCCTCCAGGCTGTGAAACCTCAATCTTCCACTTCCAATGCTCTCCCAGGCTCCGAAACCTTGATCTTCCACTTCCACTGCTTCCCCTGTCTCCGAGACCTCAATCTTCAAATTCTACTGCTTCTCCAGGTTCTGAGACCTTGATCGTCCATTTCTACTGCTCTGCAAGGCTCCGAGACAGTCATTTTCAACTTTCACTACTCTCCCAGACTCCGAGACTTCCATCTTCCACTTCCACTGCTCTCCAAGGCTCTGAGACCTTGATCTTCCACTTCCATTGCACTCCCAGGCTCCAAGACCCCTATCTTCCACTTCCACTGCTCTCGCAGGCTCCAAAACCTTGATCTTCCTCATCTACTGATCTCCCAGGCTCCGAGACCTTGATGTTCAACTTCCACTACACTCCCAGTCTCTTTTGACCTCCATCTTCCACTTCCACTGCTCTCTCAGGCTCTGAGACATCGATCTTCCGTTTCTACTGCACTCTCAGACTCTGAGACACTTCCATTGATCCTCCAGGCTCTGAGACCTTGATCTTCCACTTCCACTGCTCCTCCAAGCTCTAAGACCTAGATCTTCCACTTCCATTGAT
>NW_023626365.1:1486-2962 GCF_014905685.2 Nematolebias whitei
AGACTTCTATCTTCCACTTCCATTGCTCTCCCAGTCTCTGAGATCTCGATCTTCCACTTCCACTGCTCTCCCAGGCTCTGAGACCTCGATCTTCCTCTTCCACTGATCTCCCAAGCTCCTAGACACTTCCATTGCTCCACCAGGCTCTGAGACTTCGATCTTCCACTTCCACTGCTCTCGCAGGCTCTGAGACATCGATCTACTTCTTCCATTGCTCTCCCAGGTTCCGAGACCTTGATCTTCCACTTCCACTGCTTCCCCTGTCTCCGAGACCTCAATCTTCAAATTCCACTGCTACTCCAGGTTCTGAGACCTTGATCGTCTACTTCCACTGCTCCTCAAGGCTCTGAGACCTCAAAATTCCACTTCTACTACTCTCCCAGGCTCGGGGACCTTGATTTTCAACTTCCACTACTCTTCCAGGCTCCGAGACCTCCCTCTTCCACTTCCACTGCTCTCCCAGGCTCTGAGACCTTGATCTTCCACTTACATTGCTCTCCCAGGCTCCGAGACCTCGATCATAAACTTCCACTGCTCATCCAGGCTCTGAGACCTAGATCTTCCACTTCTACTGCTCTCCCAGGCTCCGAGACCTTGATGTTCAACTTCCACTACACTCCCAGTCTCTTTTGACCTCCATCTTCCACTTCCACTGCTCTCTCAGGCTCTGAGACATCGATCTTCTACTTCCATTGCTCTCCCATGTTCCGAGACCTGGATCATCATCTTCCACTGCTCCACCATGCTCTTAGACCTCTAACTTCCACTTCCAATGCTCCTCCAAGCTCCGAGACCTTGATCTTCCACTTCCACTACTCTCCCAAGCTCCTAGACACTGAAACTGCTCCTCCTGGCTCTGAGATCTCTATCTTCTACTTCCACTGCTCCTCCAGGCTGTGAAACCTCAATCTTCCACTTCCAATGCTCTCCCAGGCTCCGAAACCTTGATCTTCCACTTCCACTGCTTCCCCTGTCTCCGAGACCTCAATCTTCAAATTCTACTGCTTCTCCAGGTTCTGAGACCTTGATCGTCCATTTCTACTGCTCTGCAAGGCTCCGAGACAGTCATTTTCAACTTTCACTACTCTCCCAGACTCCGAGACTTCCATCTTCCACTTCCACTGCTCTCCAAGGCTCTGAGACCTTGATCTTCCACTTCCATTGCACTCCCAGGCTCCAAGACCCCTATCTTCCACTTCCACTGCTCTCGCAGGCTCCAAAACCTTGATCTTCCTCATCTACTGATCTCCCAGGCTCCGAGACCTTGATGTTCAACTTCCACTACACTCCCAGTCTCTTTTGACCTCCATCTTCCACTTCCACTGCTCTCTCAGGCTCTGAGACATCGATCTTCCGTTTCTACTGCACTCTCAGACTCTGAGACACTTCCATTGATCCTCCAGGCTCTGAGACCTTGATCTTCCACTTCCACTGCTCCTCCAAGCTCTAAGACCTAGATCTTCCACTTCCATTGAT
>NW_023626366.1:0-2961 GCF_014905685.2 Nematolebias whitei
TTCGTGGTGGAATGAGCATCCATCCACGTACAGTGTTGTCGTATCTTCGCAGATAGTGCTATCAAATTAGTGGTGATTCGGGTCCTCATTTACTGAGGGTTTTCCCGCTGCTGGCGGTTGGGTGGCTGGTACATCTTGTGTACATTCCTGGCAGAGTGCCAGGTCAGTGCCCAAATGTGACTTCTTGTTTTGTCCGTAGCGGATGTCTAGGTCAAAACTTTGAAGCACCTTGAGCGACGTGGTTACCTGTGAGTTTGTCACCACACCATCTCTGACGCGTTGGCTATTCAGGAAAGTTACTGGCTGGTGTTGTGTTTCAACAATTGTTTTCTGTCCACCGATGTAACCGGAGAAGTGTTTAACTGTCCACACAGTGGTCAGTAGAGCTTTCTCACAGTCTGAGAACTTTAATTCCGGGCCTGCCATTGTCTTACTGGCGTACGCCACGACACGCTTGTCTTTGTCGTGCACCTGGTACAGACCTGCACTTATGTAGTGAGCTGAAAAGCCCACTTCCAAGTGAAACTCTTTGTTGTACTCCGGATAGACTATACATGGGGCTGACTTGAGTCTGTCCCTGAGAGTGTTCATTGCCTGCTGTTGGTTATCAGTCCAGACAAATGGGATGTCTTTCTTTAAGAGTTCAGTCAGTGGTTTCGCAAGGTTTGCATAGTTCTCTATGAATTGGCATGAGTAGTTACACACACCCAGAAAACTTTGTAGTTCTCTGAGATTGGTGGGGACTTTGAGATTATCTAGGCCTTGGGTGCGAGTTAATTGTGGTTGTACTCCGTCTGGACCTACTAGTAGGCCAACGTAGTCCAACTTGGTCCTGCACCACTGGCATTTTGACAGTGAGATTTTAGCACCAGCAGTAGTCAGTTGATTCAGAACGTGGTCGATCTCAGGCAAGTGTAAGTCCAGTGTTGGCTGCCTTAAAAGGACATCGTCCACATAGATCAGTGTCCCACATTCGTGGGCGTCTGGACATGCTTTGTTCAAAAAGATGTTGAACTCAGCTGGGGAGTTAGCGTAGCCAAAGGGACACCTGGTGAAGGTGTATTGTCGGCTACCAAAGGTGAAAGCTAGTTTGTGTTGGTCCTCGGTGTGCAAAGGAATGGTCCAAAAACCAGAGGTGACGTCGGGGGTGGAAAAGTATTTACCATCGGTGACCTTGGGCAGTTCCTGTTGGATCTGGGTCATTGGCCACCTAGATAAAGGAACTTGTTTATTTAGCTTTCTGTAGTCTATGGTAAGTCTCCACTTACCATTTGGTTTCAAAACTGGCCATAAAATTTTGCCTTTATCTAAAAGGTCATCAATGATTTCCTTGACAGGTTGATGTGCTGCCAGGGGAATCTTGTATTGTCTGACAAACGTAGGCAGTGAGTTGGGTGGAGTTGGGATGCTCACTGTGTGGAGCGAGGTCAACCCACAATCCATTGAGTCAGTTGAGAATGACTTCTCATATTTCATGAGAACTTGGCAGAGTTTGTCCCTTTCTTCATCAGTCATCAGGGCGTCGGCTTGGGCGACCACCTGTTCAATCTGTGAAGAGATTGCCAATGGTTCTTGATGTTTGTGGAGCTCCATTGAGTCCCCTTCTGTGTCGTTAGACCTGTCTATAGGTAGGACACTTTGAGGTCCTTTATCGACATCATTGGTTGAGAAGAGAGCTATGGCCTGTGTTGGTTTTGTGAACCAAACTGGACCAGTCTCTTGACACGATACCAGGTTGTCTGGGAGTCCTCCCAGAAATGGAATGCCTAGTTCAAAATCATGAAAATCTGTAGAGATCAACCATCCTAGCCTTGTGTTTCTCGGGATCAGTACCTCCTCTGTGCCCATGTTGCACACAGCAACAGATGTGGTTCTGGAGTCGAGGCTCACTTGGCTTGCGGCCTCAATGGAGAGTCCTAGTTTGAAAAATGTAGGAGGTGGTTGAAAGTACGCCTGTTTAAGGCTAATAGTTTGTCCCGCCACGATGTGGACTCGTACCATTAGGTTTGTTACCTGAGGTGGTACTGAGGTGTTTTGGTTGCTAGCAACTTGGCAGACCTCTGGAATGGTCTGTCCAGCCGTAAGGTTTGCTGTGTCTAGCACAGGAGGATCCTTTGTGGCTGGTTTTAGTGACCACAGTACATTGTGGCTGGTGTTCACTCGGACACCTAATCTTACCAAGATGTCAGAGCCTATGTAGGTTGCATGTGGTAAGTCTGGGACCACGAGGAATGGGTGGACCAGTTCCCATTGGTTCCAGATCAGTTTCAGGTTAATGACTTCTTTCGCAGTCATCACTCATGAACTGTTGGGATACCATGGAAAGCGGAAAGCTTTCTCTATCAGAAGTGGACCCAAATGTTTTTTAACCAATGTTTCGTGGAAAGCTTGGTTAATAGCTGATTTATCTGTCCACAGTGACAGTATAGCATCTTCGGTGTGGGATCCTTGGATCTCTACACCTTTAACTACCAACGGTAGGTAGTATCCGGTGGGCTCTGACTGTCTCAGCTCGCAGAGGAGGCTTTCTTGTTCGGTCAGAGTTGGATCCACCGGTTGGGTCTCTTCGGTTTCACATGCTTTTAAAGGCTTACTTACTGGGACTGTGTTCTCTGCTGAGAAGTCCTCGGTGCCTTCTGCGGTGCCTGCTGTTGGGCAGTCTGTGACTGTCTCAGGAGGCATGAGTATTGGCAGGGGTTTGCTCACTCTGGCCCACATTGTCTGTTCACCATAATCTATAATCGCGTCTAAGCGATTTATAAAATCCTGGCCAATCGAAAATGGGAATGAGTCAACCGTAGACACATGTACCGGGTGGTATAGTGTCATCTCGCCAACCTGCATGTGAACCATAGCTATAGCTATTAGGGTTGTCCTCGTCTCTGCGAGGCCCTGCAGTTCTATAGCACGTTCCATGAGAGGTATTTCCCTGTGAACACCGTTAGTGGCGGTCCTGAGCTC
>NW_023626367.1:0-2961 GCF_014905685.2 Nematolebias whitei
GAATAATATGCCCTGGGGTGCTCATTCTTACCTTGCATGACCTTGTCGTCGGCTGGATAAGCGCCTGGTCCCGCGCAAGGGGAATACTCTTTCATAAGAGTAGCACATAACAGGCGGTAATCCTTTCTTGTGGCATCAGGTTGACACTCTATGAAGGAAAACACTGTCCTGGTTGAAGTGAACCTGATCAAACCTACTTTATTCTCAACTGTAGCGTTGGGATAGCTTCTTAATTGGAAGTCAAGGTCGTTCAGATAGGCCTTAGTGTCGGTTGAATCCAATGGCCCTGGCTCAAAGCGTTGGACATATTTCGCAATTTTATGCAAATCTGAAATGGAGAGCAGAGGCTGTATGATTGGTGTCGTAGGAACCAAAATAGCACGTGGAGGTGAGTCACTAAACTCACGTGGAGGTGACAGAAGGGCATTAAGTGCAGGAGGTACAGCAAAATCCTTCTGAAGTGGTGGTGGGTGACCTGGACTCTGACTTTGTTCATCTTTGAGTTCCAGACAACTGTGCCCCACGTCAGAAATTTCATTTGCTGCTGCGGCTAGTTTTGCCTCACAGGCTTTTAAGCGTTCACGTGATGTATGACATTCACTTTGTAAATGCACGCCTTGTTGGTCTAACGCCACTTTTTCCAATCTGCACTCATTCAGAGCTTTTCATATGAGCTACACCTGTCGTTGTAGCGCATCATTGTCTGAACACAGTGCTTGGTACTTAATCCCTGTTTCACGTAGCTTCACCTCATATGAATCTGCTTGCAACGACAGCTGAGCTTGTGAGAGCTCTTTCTCATGTTTTAAGTCATTTTCCCAGGTCTCCTTATCAAATTTAAACTGTGCCACGAGTTTTAGATACTCCACATGTGCTGCCACGCGGTCCTCTGTCTCGTGCATTAACCTTTCATCAAGTGCTTCTGCCTTGTTGGCCTCCCTATAAAATTTAGCTTTCAGGAAGAGTGCTAATTTAGCCAGATGTTCATAGCTTGACTTTGTTATGTCTGCAGAAGTCACACTTTCTGCAACTTCCTACAGCTCGTCCAATAACTCTGTTGAGTTCATGCTGTCCACCTGTTCACCATATGGATGTAAGGATTCTGTTAGTAGCGTTAACGCTCTTTCTAACCAGTCCTTCTCATCACATGGAACAAAATCAGTGTCTGTTAAGTCTGCCATGGTAAACCACTGTTCAGCAAACCTATCTGGTGAAATAGTTGCAAACTTAGAGTTTTTAACAGGTAAATATTTTATTTAAGTGAGCAGAGAGATTCACACACTATTTAGCTCAGTGGTTCAATCAACAGTACTGTTATAAGCCAACTTTTCAATAAATGGGCCCCTGTCTAAACCTTACCCCATAAATATTGTAAATAAACACCTTCTGTGGCAGTGTACTTAATATGAGCTTATTTTTTAACAGATACCATGAGCCAGGCTATTTCAGTGTACGCCAATGCACTTAAAATTAATAAACCTGCAATTTTTCTAAAAGTCTCACAGCAACATTATTTTTAAACGCTTTTTAAGCAGTTTTAATTTACCAGAATTCGCTATTCAAACAGTACACAGAAACCAGGCTTGATTAACAAAACAAAAATTAAATGAAAGCAAGTGTTCAGCTTTCTTTCAGGAAAACTGTTATACTCCTTTTTCAACAGCAGGTGGCGGTGTAAGCTTACTTTTACCAGTAGGAGTCTTATGACAACGTCCTGTGAACCGTCCTGTTGACATCCGGTCGTTAGCCGTTAGCTCCAATGTAGCAACGGTTGAACACGGTTCAAATCAACATTTATGGATGGATTTAAAGCTTTTAACGTGGCTTCTCTCAACAAGCACGCCTTATCTGCATGAACACATGAGTTTAGGAACAGTGTCAGGCTTTATTTAGTGTTTTTAAACACAACGGAGGACTCAGTTAAAACGAGCTTCATTTCCGGGGTCACGTGACTTTTCAGACACGTGCACATCGGAGGTGGGTTTTACAATCTGACATCAGAGGGAGTGGATGCACAGAAATACGTCACCAGCTTCTCAGCGAATCAGAACGACCCAAACAGTGGTTCTCAACCAATCACAGCCCGTGTTTACCTGCTCTCAGCTAGCAGTTAGCAACCACAGTCCAGTCAAATTATCACCCATTAAAACTTAAAAAATGTACTATTTACTGTTAAAAATGTAACGAATCAGCATAAAAACAGCATCTGAGGCAGCGCTCAGCTCCAAACAGCTTTTCCCATTTAAAAAACGACTCGTTCGAGTCCAAGAATCAGAACCGGGTCGGACAGAAGAACCTCCCGGTCATGAAAGAGTTTTAACAGAATAAAGCGTCTTTCGCACTGCATCCAGCTTAGTTACATAAAACAGATTGACACCTTCCCAGCTTTAAAATGAACACATTGACGTAATCTGGAGCTTTCTGATCACCAAAAGCATGAATTATCATGTCCGTTCAATTTCAAAACACGGACTTTTTCATGTGCCAACATGACGTTATTTTACAATACACAGATACTCATGTCACACATAATTTATATCTCTTTAGAAACCTGTTCGGCCACCAAAATGTAGAAGGTGGGGGTTTAAAGAGGAGATGGGGGAATTTATCTCTTTAGATCCCCGTATGAGGCCACCAAATATGTAGTGTGTCAAGGTCAGCATTACTGTACCTTCACTACTAATTATTTAAATATAACGGGTTCTTTCTTTTGTCAAAAATATACGAAGCTCAGCCTGATCTTATAGGAAACGGGCTTGTCAGGACATGTCCCTCCTGCTGTCCATTTTGTGTTATTCTGCTAAGTTTCAGGCCTGGTTTGTAGGCCTCGATGCCTTGGATAATCAAAGCCATGTGTAGAACAATACGAACATGCGCACACCCCATAAGAATGTATATGGCACACACACACAGGCTCACCAAGACGCACACACACACAGGCCCGTTTGAGAGGTACACACA
>NW_023626368.1:0-2961 GCF_014905685.2 Nematolebias whitei
GCGCGATTTATGCGTGTGAACTATAGCCGAACCGAACTGATGAGAATAGGAGCGGATTTGCCACGAAATATAGCAGAAATCAGCAACAAACTCAAAGCTACGCTCGGCAGAATGCAGATCTTAAAGTCATCTACCTGGAAGCTGCAGCAGAGGCGTTCCAGCGGGCAGAAGAGGAAGCGCTGCTCCCAGCTTAAGAGGAGAGGATGCCGGGCGGGGGTTATGGTGAGGCTACGAGCTAACGCTAAAGCCGGTAAACTCCCCATGCCGTCTCTCTTTCTGTCGAATGTCCGCTCGTTGGACAACAAGATGGATTTACTTCGTCTGAGAGCGGGCGCCTCAGAAGAGATGAAGAAGTGTGCAGTGCTTTGCCTCACGGAAACGTGGATTACAAGTGAAACGCCGGACTCAGTCTTCCAGCTGGATGACAGACTTTTATTTCGAGCGGACCGCTGCAGCGAGCTAACGGGGAAATCACGGGGAGGCGGAGTGTGCATTTACGTGAGTAAAAGTTGGTCCACGAACTGTACAGTTGTAAATAGCTCATGCTCGAAGGCTTTGGAGCAAATAACAGTGAAATGTCGGCCACATTATCTACCCCGAGAGTTCACAGTGGCTTTTATCACAGTTGTTTACATTCCTCCGGACGCTAATGCTAATGAATCACTGCAGGAGCTTCACGATATCATCAGCTCGCTGCAGAACAAACACCCCGAGGCTCTTTATGTGGTAGCCGGAGACTTTAACCACGTGAATCTAAAGGACTGTCTCCCAAGCTTTAATCAGCATGTGACGATTCCAACACGTGGAGACCGCACGCTGGACCGTGTTTACACGAACGTAAAAGATGCATACAAAGCCGAACCCTTCCCCCACCTAGGACTGTCAGACCACATCTCAATCTTCCTGGCTCCTGCTTACATGCCCCCGCTGAGACGCTCCAGACCGGTACAAAAGAAAGTTAAATGTTGGAGCCAGGACAGTGGACCCATACTGAGAGATTGTTTTGATCGAACAGACTGGCAGGTTTTCAGAGAAGCTGCTGAAAATGGAGGTTCGCTTGATCTTGACCAATACACATCCTCAGTACTGGGTTACATTAGTACATGTACTGACACAGTCTCCACTATCAGAAATGTTAAAAGCTACCCAAACAGAAAACCTTGGCTGAATGCAGAGGTGCGTACCCTGCTGGAAGCCAGGAACACTGCCTTCAGGTCTGGAAACTCAGAGGAGCTGAGTAGGACAAGAAAAGAGCTGGTTGCTGGTATTAAGAGGGCCAAGGCCACATATGCAAAGAGGATCGAAGGTCAATTAATCTCACAAGACCCTCGGAGCATGTTGAGGGGCATTAAGTGCATAACTGATTATAAAGGAAGGAGTGAACAATGCCCCAAAGACCCATCTCTGCCTGATGCCCTCAACAAGTTCTATGCACGCTTTGAAGACCCGAACAGACCACCCAGCACCAGACTCACCTCGCCACCGGATGAAGAGCATCTCAGCGTGACCTCAGCAGAAGTAAGGAGTACCTTCAGGAGGATTAATCCGCACAAAGCAACTGGCCCAGACAACATCCCCGGAAAAGTGTTGAAGGAATGTGCTGATCAGCTCTGTGAGGTGCTGGCAGACATCTTTAACACCTCACTTACCCTGGAGACAGTTCCCACCTGCCTGAAGACTGCCACCATCATCCCAGTCCCAAAAAGCTCTACGGTGACTGGTCTGAATGACTATCGGCCAGTGGCCCTCACCCCGATAGTCGCTAAATGCTTCGAAAAACTGGTCATGACTCACATCAAAACAACCATCAACATCAACGAGGACCCTCATCAGTACGCATACCGTGAGAACCGATCAACAGAGGATGCAATCTCCTCTGTGGTCCACACTGCACTCAACCACCTGGAGCAGAAAAACTCTTATGTCCGTATGCTCTTTGTGGACTTCACATCCGCCTTCAACACCATGATCCCCCAAACCCTGATGGACAAACTATCCACACTAGGACTAAGCCCCTCCATCTGCAACTGGGTACTAGACTTTTTAACAAACAGACCACAGTTAGTGAGGATCCACAACCTCTCCTCCTCCACCATAACCCTCAGCACTGGCTCTCCTCAGGGATGTGTGTTGAGCCCCCTTCTGTTTACTCTGCTCACATATGATTGTGCAGCTACCCATCCAGGCTGTTACATTGTAAAGTTTGCAGATGATACAGCGGTGGTGGGATGCATCACAAACAATGATGAGTCCAGCTACAGGCAAGAGGTGGAACACCTGGAGAGCTGGTGCAGAGAGAATAACCTTCACATCAATGTGAAGAAGACAAAGGAGATGATTGTGGACTTCAGAAGGAACAAAAACACCTACACCCCCTGAACATAAGAGGATCTGCGGTGGAAGTGGTCTCCAGCTACAAGTACTTGGGTGTACACATGAATGACAACCTCAGCTGGAGCAACAACACCACCAGCCTGATCAAGAAAGCTCATCAGAGACTCTACTTCCTCAGACGGCTGAGGCGAGCTGGTCTGGGAAGCTCAGTCCTCACCTCCTTCTACAGGTGTGCAGTGGAGAGCATCCTGTGCTCGAGCATCAATGTGTGGCATGGAGGCTGCACAGCTGCAGAAAGAAAAGCTTTGCAGAGAGTGGTGAAGGCTGCACAGAAATCTGTTGGAATCAGCCTCCCCACCATCACAGACATCTACACCTCCAGATGCAGGAAGAGGGCCACCTGCATCATGAAGGACCCCACCCACCCAGCACACACACTTTTTGCCCCACTCCCCTCAGGAAGGAGGTTAAGGAGCATTAAGTGTAGAACCACTAGACTGAGGAACAGCTTCTACCCTGAGGCTGTTAGACTCATGAATATCTAACTAGAATAATCACTGTGAAAAACCATATCATGTTGCTGCTGATCTGTTTCATGTTGCTGCTGATCTGTTTCAATGTTGATGT
>NW_023626369.1:0-2960 GCF_014905685.2 Nematolebias whitei
GTTTCAATGGTCTCTCTTGCCTGCTTGGTAGTGGAAACCTGTTCAGGTCTGTCCCTACCACTTGAGGTAAGGGTAGAGGTGTGTGTGATGTAAGGAGATTTGGGTCTGAAGCCCAGTGTGTCCCCACATTCAGTCCATGCCTCTCACCATATTTCCTTTCTGCATGGTAAAGTTGTGTTTTAAGCGCGTCTATCTCAGATTTGCATCCGCTCAGAGCATTTGATGCTTCTTGCAACTGTTGTTGTAGAGCATCGTTGTCTGAGCACAACTTTTGGTACATGATCTCCCTTTCCTTCAATTTCTCCTCATATGAGTGAGCTTGTAAAGTAAGGTAATTCTGTGAGAGCTCCCTCTCACGTTTTAACTCATGTGCACCGGTCTCTTCAGCAAGTTTAGACTGTGCCATGAATTTGAGATAAGCCTCTCTGTCTGCTGCATATGCTTTAGACAGCACGTCATTTCATTCAACCTCTTGGTCCAATCTGTCTTTGAGCAGCACAGAAAGTTTTGCTAACCGTTCAAGGCTCTGCTTTTTATTCTCTTTAACCGTGGCTCCTTTTGCTAAACTTCTCAGCTCTTCAGCTCTTTGAGTTTCATCCATCTGTTCTAATTGTGTGCCAATAATTGGGTTTGTTAAAATATTTAAAGCTCCCTGGATTATGTCATCTTGTTGACTGTCATCTTCTGACTGGGAGTCTGAAGGGTCAACGTTTTCCTTTGCCCCTGCCATTATCTTCTATTTAAAAATTAAATAGGAAGATGTGGTGTTTTAGGTGGTAAAATAAATCAGAAAAGTTTCCTTTTTCTGATATAATTACTCTTATTCAGTGTTTAAGCAATTAAACGTGTATTATCTTTTCAGCAAATGAGTAAACTGGTCAGCTCTGTGATTATCTGTGACTGTATCTATCAAAAGTTCTCACTTTTTCATTTTGCACCTGCTTGAGGATTTATCAGTGAATGAAAAATGTACTAGTAAACGCCTCTCTGGGCATAAATACTTTAATCACTTTTTAAATGTAAGATAAACAGTACAAATCAGCTTGAGGAACGTTTATTAACTCAGAAATGCTTATTTTAAAGAAATACGAGCGTTCAATTTCACCAAAATCCTAAAAACGAAGTGAAACTGTGATTTCAAGTTTCTAACAGGAGGTGGCAGTATAACCTTATTTTATTTTAACCCTGACACTGTTAGTGGCGACCAGTAGGAGTCGCGATGACTTCCTGTGGCTTTGGTAACATCCGGTCGTTAGCCGTTAGCATAAGAATTTAGCATCGGCTAGCGTGGTCCAAAAACACCATTTAATGACGGATTTAAAACTTAAGCGTGGCAAAGTATCAGCGATTAGGCTTTTAATAATCGGAACAGCAGATCAGAACCAACTTTAAAGCGTTTTTCAACTTTAAACAGCAGATTGAAATTCCCTATGAAGACGAGCTTCATTTTCGGGTCACGTGACTGAATCAACCAATCATCAGAGACAGCAACGGGGGGGGGGTTTATAATCTGACATCAGAGGAAGTGACGACAGACACGTCACTCGTCTCTCAGCGAACCAGAGCATTTCAAACAGCGGTTTTCGACCAATGACGCATCGTCATTTTAGCTATCTTTGTTAGCATTAGCCTGAAAAAGTCCGGTCAACTTTCGACATTAAAACTGTCAAAATGCACCTTTTTCTGTTAAAAATGTGACAAATAAACTCCCAAAAGCGTACTGAGACGGCGCTCAGTTCTTAAAAACGTCTCTCCAACCATTTAAAACAACTTGTTCGAACTTATCAGAACCGAGCGAGCGAACCGGGTCTGAGCCGAACCCCCTGTCTGTTTAAACAGAATCCACGTTTCTCACAGCTTATTAGCTCTGTCACATAACAGATGTACATTTCAGCTTTAAAATGAAACACATTGACGTTATTTCAGCTCTAAAAACACCACAACTGTGAACTTTCTCTGAACACAGCTGCAAAACGCTGCGTTTCACACAGCAATCTGCCCTCTTAAGCTAATTTCAGTTAAGATCAGATATGCCAACATGATAAATTCAATTGTTACACGAATAACAGTCCATTTTATGAACCCGTTACGGGCCACCAGATGTAATGAACATATATCTGTTGATATTATTCATAAATTGAACAGATTATTTCATTTTTCTGGACTGAGTAATATCGTGTATTGAATAATTAAATGTGATGTGAGACGTTAATTTTCTTTGACCCATCAAAATGAACGTGGTCATTTATTAACAGAATCAAAATTTAACATCAAACATTTACATTAATTCGGCAAAATTGATTACAATAACACATAGCTTAATTAATTAGCTTTACAATTAGAAACCATACGGCCATGGTTTCCACTTGCAGCTTTTAACCCAACAGACATTTCTGAAAATATCTGGATGATTACTGGCAGATAGAAGAGTTTTAAAGATGGGAAAATGAAGTTTAAATGGAGAGAGATGGGTGAGGGAATTTGTCTGTTATAACCAGAACAACACGCTCCTTTGGACCCAGCTTATCCCACGGTACACTTCGCAGTTGAAGATTGACTCTTTACCTTGCAGACGATAGTTCGGCCTCGGTGTAGAGTTCTCTTTCAACGCTTTCCAGCGTCTCCGTAAGGATAGCAGAGAACCGTTCGGAGTAGTGACGGTACTTCGTTCTACACCAGCTCACCTCTCAGGTGGGCTCGCATGAGCTGCGAGTCCGTCAGAGGTTCCACTCAGATGTGGAAGATTCCATAATCCCCACGAGATTCGGAACTTTGTTCTGCGTTCTGCGTTCTGAACTCCATTCTCCGTTCTACATTCCAGCATTCTGCCTGGAACTTAGGAAGTGTTGACCCTTTTAAAGAGGTCACTTCCTGTTCCTCCGAGAACTTTCTGATTTGCTGATAGAACCAACTGGGGTGTGGTCTTAGTGATGTAAGAGGTTATTAAAAGTCAAGGAGAA
>NW_023626370.1:0-714 GCF_014905685.2 Nematolebias whitei
ATATATATATATATATGAATAAAATGTGAAATAAAATACTACTTGTTCTACTATTCCTACTTTGTGGTTTTTCACTTATCGCAGGTCTTCAGGGTCCGGATCCCCGCAATAACTGGGGGAGTACTGTACATCAGTGCTGCTCCTATTTAGTGAAAAAGTATATCAGTTTTAATGGCTGCCATTTTCCTAGAAGTTGCATGCCCTTTGGTTTTTATGTCAGTGTGTTTGTGTGCAAGAGGTTAAAATGTGCTCCTAAGGGTTTTCAAACCTGCTGTTCTCAGCTCCTTGTGTTTGCCACCCACCATCATTATGTCTCCTTGCACTTGCACTGTGGTATTTATTGCTCAGACAGGCACACATTCATGCATGCACACATTTTCCCTACTTTGTCACAAACAGTGCTGACCTCAAGTAAAGCGGGAGTCCAGCGTGAAATGCTCTGTCCTCATCTGTCACCAACACACACACACACACAAAGCCCCCCCCCCCCCACGCACACACACACAACATTGGCATCGCAACCATTATATGCAAGAAGGGGTCTCTGCAGGCAAATTCGGAAGGCGTATCTGGGCGCTCATATCTGATTGGACTATAGGAAAGTGGGCGTATCTGGGCGGTCATATCTGATTGGACGATAGGAAAATGGGCGTTTCTGGCCGGCCAGATCTGATTGGACGATAGAAAAATGGGCGTGTCTGGACGGCCACATCT
>NW_023626370.1:724-2812 GCF_014905685.2 Nematolebias whitei
ATCTGATTGGACGATAGAAAAATGGGCGTGTCTGGACGGCCACATCTGATTGGACGATAGAAAAATGGGCGTGTCTGGACGGCCACATCTGATTGGACGATAGAAAAAAAAAGGCTGAACGATAGAAAATAAAAGGCTGAACGATAAAATGCCGTAACCACAGACACATGATGTCTAAAAACAAGGCGTTATTGGCAGATTGTGTTAACCACAGGCATATTATGTCTATGGTGTTAACCGGTTCGACATTAGCGGCGTCTCGGTTCGACATCGCTCCAGTATACTACCGCGGCGTCTCCATAACTTCTTTTTTCGACTCTCTTAACAGAACTTCCGGTTACATTTCAAAATAAGAGCAACATAACTGGGTAGTGGGGAGAGCTAAATGTTAAGTTTTTTTTAATACCTAGCCATAACATTAAAAAACAAATTCCATTTTGGTTGTTGAAAAATGTGAACAAAGTTACAATCGATTCATAAAGAAAGAAAAATATTAATGATACTTAAACTGGCCTTGGGACAAAGGAGGTTTCCTTTAACTTCACATTGTCTTGTTCAACCTGCAGTCACTGCAGATGAGTGATTGTCAGTTTCTGTAAGATTTCTGCAACTGGAGCAGGTATTTCTGTTTACTGGTTAACTTCCTCAGCTGTCTCACATTTTAAAGGTCAACCCTACTCCATGTTTCAGTAGAAAACCAGCACATTTAGGAGTCAGTACATAACCAGACTTTTGGCCCTCACACCTATACCCAGTTGCTTATGCTGCATGATGAGATCAGATTTATCCATATTTTAGAAATTACATTTAACTTAGTCGACAAAACAATACAAATGAAGACTGTCTTATAAAAACCTCTTGGTTTTGCAGTAAGCAGCCTGATTTCAAACTGACATCTTGGCCAAAGGTAAAATAAAAATCTTTGTGTTCTCAGAAAAGTTGTTTCAGGACCTCCAATAAACTTATGTACACATCAAAGCACACAAGACAGATTCAGGAATTCTCTTTGTTTTCCAGATTTCACATTTGTTATTACCTTAAAACATACTCAGACAACATTTGATGCATCATTGAATTTTTTTATTGTGTTTATTGGGACATCCATTTTTAGAAGTCATCGTAGCATCTGTTGGAAACACAGAACATAGCACAGTTAGGGTGTTGCTAGTTGTTACTTAATCCTGGATTGGATTTTAAAGTTAATTTTGATATTTTTTTCACAAGAAAAAAAAAGTTGATTTCCTAAAGTTTAACTATAAATGAAGGAATTTGTGCATTCAGGTAATTGAAAATTAAGTAATTTCTCTAACATGCAACCCATTTTAGCCACTGAGCCATACCAAACACCCATAATCTATTCTTGAATGAATTATTGACTATTATTGACAAATTACAGACTTTTTATTGAATAAGTTATTACTCATTATTGAGTAATGAAAGTCAACATCAGATGTTGGTCAACATTGTTGGGCAACATCTTGGGGTCTTCTAGAGTCAGTCTGAAGTGAGAGTGGTCCCTGACATGGCAGAAAGACATAGATATAATTAACAGCTTTTATTTATTTATTTTTCAGCTAATAACAACTTTTATTTATTTGTTTTTCATATTTTTCAGTTATACACAGCTTTTAAATATTTATTTTTCAAGTATTAAGAACTTTTATTTTCAGCTTTTATTTTGAAAAGGAGTCGAGTGGAGGCTCACTTTACCTCAGTGCGTTACGACAACAACGAGAGAACGGTCGAAACTATCGTGACCTACAATAAACGTACTTCAATAAAATGCAAAAGTGAAAACATAACATACTTTATAAGTACAATAAACCATATTTCTTTGTCAAACATCGCAAAGAAACGTTACCTCATCAATGACTCGTGACTTTGAGGGTTACCCACAGCCAATCAGTGTTCGCCGCCGACAAACGCCTATTAAATATTGTTAGCCAATCAGTGTTCGCTGTCCATAAACGCCTATTCGCCAGAAACGCCCACTTTTGGTCTGCAGAGACCCCCTTCTCATTATATGAGAAGGGGACAAGTGCCCCCCACATTAAAAAAACGTTCATTTGGACCCCCCCCCCCCCCCCC
>NW_023626371.1:0-2959 GCF_014905685.2 Nematolebias whitei
TCCAGTACTCCTCAGGAGGAGGAGCCGGCGAGTCTCACTTCAAACTGGGTCCTACTGAGAGTGGTGAAACGTAAGTGGACGGAACCAAGGTGGACGGGGCCGTACGAGATCAAAGACCGTACCTCACACGTAGTACGTCTGAAAGGAAAAGGCTCCACGTGGTTTCATCTCAGTCAATGTGCACCTGCTGAAGAACCCCATCGCTCGCTGAAAGAAGTTGAAGCAGACCTGCTGGAACTGCAGGAGTAAAGATCCCCACGGCATCTGGAGGAGGTGATCTGAACTTCGTGGGAGTTCATTCTTTGCCCCTTGTTGAAAAAGGCAGCAGCAAATTTGGAGAAGGAGTCTCCGCTCTGCCTAAGTCGGTCAGACAGGTGGAACGGGGAAGGAAAGGAGATTCCCAGCCCTGACCGTGAAGAAACGAAGACGCGACACACTGATATAGGTTTGACCCATCTGCACACACAGTCATTTAGAACGTGTGCTCAGACTGATAAAGTTTCTGAGGACTTTACATGAAGACATCTCCGCGGGCCGAATCCCGCTGAGCACCAAAAGGACCCTTGTGGACGAACAAGGCCTCCCACCGCAAGCTCAAGCACAGAAGACCTGCTAGCTAGGAGTGTTTAATGAGTGTTTATCTTTTCTTTCAGTCATTCTGAGGAAACAACCAGAGCTTTTAAAAGGGCCATTGAATTCAATTGAGATCTCTAAATATTCAAAATTTTACTCCATTCAATTGAACAACATAATCATTCTAAAATTCTTTGAGGTATTTTCAAGAGAGATCAATCTTTTGGTATTTCTCAATTTTCAGGGGTCGATTTTGGCTATTTTTGAGTGTTTTATGAGTTGTTTTTTAACTAGTGGTTTAATCGTTTACTCATTTTGAATTTAATCTTCTAGTAGTTTGGTAGTATTTTAATTAACTTCTAAGGTTTACTCATTTGGTATTTTTCACAGGTTTTGAAGTGTTACACCATGGGTCTGTTCCAGAACCCCTGGAGGATTACAATAATATGGGGTGTGGTGACAGTGTTACTTACTTCCATAATTTTTCTGTGTGAATATTACTGTGTAATTCCAGGTCACTCCTGCTGCCAACATCAACAAACAAGGGTCAAACGCAGCGACCCTAAACTCATGGCCTGGTCTCAAGTGAATGAGGTGGATTATCTGGCGTTGAATCTCTCTCATAGTTTTCAAATGAACAGCTGGTACCGTTATGCTCAGTTTTTGGCCAGAAGCCGTCACAACGATGAATGTTATGTGTGTACCAAAATCCCAGTTTCAGCCTCACATCTGACCTGACGTGTTAAACCCATCGAACGCAGGTTGTCTTTCTGCTTTCTGCAATACAGTTCAAGCGGTTATGTGAAAGATCCACATCGTTGTAAAACTCGCAGGTACTCCCTGATGCAATCATCCCAGGTAGTGGTGTTGAGTCATTTTGTAGACTGGACCCCAGAAGAACAATTTCCTATTTGTGTCTACCGCCACCTGCAGGACGCTTCTCAGAAGGCAGTGGGCTCACTGCCTCCTGACAAGTGTCAAGCTGTATATCATTCTAGGAATCATCACGCTGGGGTGCCTAACAGTAATGGAACGTATCCTGTCGAGGATCTAGCCTGGCTGTGTGGCCATGCTGTACTGCTGACATTACCAGCCAACTGGAAAGGACTGTGTGCACCGGTTGCTGTGACAGTTGACTCATTCATGGCTTCCTTAAGCAATGGCTCTCATTATGTAAGACACAGAAAAGCTATTGACATCAAACCTCATGATTCTCTGTGGGGCACAGATGTGCCCCAGGAGTTTAAGCACTGGACAACTGGTGAAAAGGTCATGCTTTCACTGTTCCCTTGGGTTGGTGTGGGTTCACTTCTCTTAAGGGTAGAAACTTTAGACTATCGCTTTGGAATCTTCCTAAATGCTACTGTTAGAGCTTTAGAGGACATCTCTGCTGAATTGACGGCCCTGCGCATTATGGTTTTGCAGCATAGATTGATTTTGGATTTGTTAACAGCATCTCAGGGTGGGATTTGTTCGATTATTGGCAAAGACACCTGTTGCATCGGCAATCACACCGCTCCCGGCCGACGGCGCCCCCCAAGGTTTGCCCGGCGTAACCCAGGAGGAGGCTGACATGAAAGGACCCCTTTTTACGTCCTACGCCTTTTCCTGCCAGTTCGGATGATCCGGCGGGAAGGTTGTTTACTGACTCCATTCCGGCTCACCGTCTTGATCCATATGGCCTCGTGTTCCCAACAGGACGTCCTACGGCGAGGCCACAGACAGGTTTTTTCCTGGTAGATTGGGGGAGCCGGTCTCCACAGTCCGCACCCATCTCCAGAGCAGGGTTCACTGAGCGGAAAGTCCTTCCGTGCCCTCTGGAGCCGAGCCTGATGGAGGCTCCATGGGAGTAAGATGTTCGAGGTGGACCAGCGTCCCGTGCCTCCCGTTAGCATAACCGAGACGGTGACATCGCTCTCCAACTGAGCTCATCAGCATGTGTTCCACGGCCGCAGCGAACAACACGTTACGCTGTTGGCGTACACGTTCAGAGGCGAGAAGAGACGGTGGCCCTCTGTCCTTCGGCCACCCCGCTCTCGTAGCAGCTGCTTGCTAACGATGCTGCCGGCCCCTGCAGTACGCTCAGCCTACAGGACAGCTGACGTCATCACCAACCGGTGCGCCTCTTCGCGGTCTGCCGCCCCACGGCGCAGCCGGAGAACGAGGTCCAGAGGTTTTTTCCTGGCTCGCCACTCCACCTTCCTCTCAGGAGAGACGCAGGAGTTTTGATGGTGATCCTCCTTTCATCAGCGAGAGATCATTTCAAGCTGCTCCACGGCTGCTCTACACCTCCCCAGCTCTGCTACGCCAGCCCCTCCCGTCAGACGTCCCCGGCATCCGGAAGTTCATTTTTTTTCCCGGACTTCGCCAACAGGGGGCCCTCCAG
>NW_023626372.1:0-2959 GCF_014905685.2 Nematolebias whitei
CTCAGTCTTGTCTGTTCAACAGGAGAAAATTAAGGGTCATCCAGGTTTTTATGTCTTTAAGACATGCTTGTAGTCTAAGTAGCTGATTGGATTCATTGGGTTTAATGGACAAATATAATTGAGTGTCATCAGCATAACAATGAAACTTTATCCCATGTTGTTTAATAACTTTACCTAATGGAAGGGATTTTGGTCCATTCCTCCACAGATCTTCTCTAGATCAGCAGGTTTCTGTGCTGTCACTGAGAAACACGGAGTTTGAGCTCCCTCCAAAGATTTTCTGCAGGGTTCAGGTCTGGAGACTGGCTGGTCCACTCCAGAACCTTGATATTCTTCTTACGGAGCCACTCCTTGGTTCTCCTGGCTGTGTGCTTCAGGTCATTGTCATGTTGGAAGACCCAGCCTCGGCCCATCTCCAATGCTCTGAAGGAAGGAGGTTGTTCCCCAAAATCTCACAATACGTGGCCCCGGACATCCTTTCCTTAATACAGTGCAGTCGTCCTGTCCCATGTGCAGAAAAACACCCCCAAAGCATGATGCTTCCACCCACATGCTTCACAGTAGGGATGGTGTTTTTGGGATGGTACTCATCATTCTTCATCCTCCAAACACGGAGAATGGAATTAAGACCAAAAAGTTCTATTCTGGTCTCATCTGACCACAGAACTTTCTCCCATGACTCTTCTGGATCATCCAGATGGTCATGGTCAAACTTCAGACGGGCCTGGACGTGCGCTGATTTAAGCAGGGGAACCTTCGTGCATGATTTTAAACTATGACGTTTTAGTGTATGACCCACTGTAACCATGGAAACAGTGGTGCCAGCTCTCTTCAGGTCATGGACCAGCTCCTCCCGTGTAGTTCTGGGCTCATTCCTCACCTTTCTTAGGATCACTGATACGCCACGAGGTGAGATCTTGCATGGAGCCCCAGTCCGAGGGAGATTGACAGTCGTGTTCAGCTTCTTCCATTTTCTAATAGTTGCTCCAACAGTTGATCTTTTTTCACCAAGCTGCTTGGCAGTTGCCCCGTAGCTCTTTCCAGCCTTGTGGAGGTCTACAATGTTGTCTCTGGTGTGTTTGGACAGCTCTTTGGTCTTAGCCATGTTAGTAGTTGGAGTCTTACTGGTTGTGTGGGGTGGACAGGTGTCTTTATGCAGCTAACCACCTCAAACAGGTGCTTCTCATTTAGAATCATAAGTGGAGTGGAGGTGGACTTTTTAGAGGACTAACAGGTGTTTGAGGACCAGAACTGTTGCTGATTAGCAGGTGTTCAAATAATTATTTGCAGCAGTAACACAAATAAATTATAAAAAAATCATACATTGTGATTTCTGGATTTTTTTTTTAGATTGTCTCTCACAGTGGACATGCACCTAAGATGAAAATTTCAGATCCTCCATGATTTCTAAGTGGAAGAACTTGCAAAGTGGCAGGGTGTTCAAATACTGATTTACCTCACTGTAGGTCTATAGTTGGCCAGGATTCCAGAGTCAAGGCTATGGTTTTTAATTAAAGGGTTAATTAAAGCAACCTTAAAGCTCTGTGGAGTGTAACCATTTATTAGAGACAAATTAAGTAGATCCAAAATGTGGACATTAATTAGGGGAAATACCTCTTTAAACAGTCTGGGGGGGATGGGATCTAGCAGGCATGTGGATGGTTTGGATGAGGTTATTATTTTTGACAATTCAGAGCTCAACAGGACAAAAACTGTCCAAACATGAATCAGGCTCTAGTGAAATGTTTAAAGTTGTCTCATCTCATGAGGGGAGTGGTGGCGCAGAGGTTAGAGAAGGTGGGCCTGTGATCGGAAGATCGCCGGTTCAAGCCCCGGTACCAACAACATTTAAAATGTGGGTGGGGTAGGTGAAGCACCCACACCTACCCCACCCTCATTCGCCCCACCCTGGGCCCATGAGCAAGGCCCTTAACCCCCATCTGCTCCTTAAACAGGTCTCTCTTGAAAATGAGTTCTCGTGGCTCAATGAGGCGACCTGGATAAGTAAAGGTAAATGAAAAAATAAAAATAAATCTGACACAAAATCAGAGGTTATAGTAGGAATGTTGGTTTGAATTTTTTTCCCTAATTGAAACAATTTTATTTATAAAGAATCTCATGAAGTTGCCACTGTTTATAGTTGTAGGGACACATGAATCAACAGAGATGGGATTTTTCATTGGTCTAGCAATAGTATTGAACCTGGCGTTATTTTTATTCTCATCAATTAAAGATGAATAATTAAAGTTCTAGCTTTACGGAGAGCTTTTTTGTAAGTTAGCAAGCTATCTCTCCAGAATAAGTAAGATTCCTCAACGTTAGTGGAGCGTCATTTTCTTTCTAACTTTTTATATGTCTGTTTTAAAGTACGTAACTCAGAATTGAACCAATTAAACCAACCAATTTCCCCTTTTTCAGATGAGCAGCTTTATCAAGTGAAGTTTGCAAAGTAGTTGTAAAATTATCAACTAGATGATCTAAGTCACTGTTCTCTGATGTATTTCTCTGCAAGACAAAGGAAAACATTGATGGAAGAGAATCTTTAAATTTGGTTACAGCATTTTTGGATAAGAACCTGCTAAGATGAAATTTACTCTCAGTTAGGAATGTGCGATATGGCACAAAATTCATATCACGATATGTACTGTGAAGGGTGGCGATAACAATATATATCGCGATATGTTTTTGGTATAAAACTTGCTAAAAAAAAGCATAGTGTGTCCTTTTGCCATCATATATTATGAATTAAGAAAATTCCACTACTAGGTCCAGAGAGTTTTTCAATAATAAACAAATCAAGTATTAGGCTTCTTGCTTGTAGTGCAAAACAGTGCAAAAGATATCCAATGAAGTTTTAGCCATATGTTTTAAACAGAAGAATATGTTGTTAACTCTTAACAGTTTCCAGTCTTAATAAATGAACAGCAGCAGAGCAGCAACTGAAACACTTCACCTCCAA
>NW_023626373.1:0-2958 GCF_014905685.2 Nematolebias whitei
CTTACTAACTACAAAGAGTTTTCAACTATCGGGCACCGAAGAGTTGACTGGGTGCTGCTTATAAAGGGTGGAGAGAACAGGTGCAGCCAGTCTGAGATAATCAGGCCAGCTGACTGCAGTGCAGACAATTAGTGCAGTCAGCCTTCACCAACATGCAGAGTGGACAGACTGGTTCTCCACATACACACACACACATGAGAACCAGGTAGAAGAAGATTAGGAGTGAGGAGGAAAAGAACAGAACAGGACTGAGAAACCAGAACTAGTGAACAGAGTGATAAAGATCTAAACACAGGGACGTGATTCATGACAGAATCCCCCCCTCAAGGAACGCCTCCTGGCGTTCCACCTGGCTGACCTGGATGGAGAGCGTGGAAGTCGACGATGAGGGTCCTGTCGAGGATGTGACGGGAGGGGACCCAGGAACGTTCCTCAGGACCGTACCCCTCCCAGTCGACAAGGTACTGAACCCCCCGTCCCCTCCGCCTAGAGCGAAGGAGACGGCGAACAGTATAGACAGGACCACCACCAATGAAGCGGGCGGGTGGAGGGGCGTGAGCAGGGGCATGAAAAGGGGAGGAGACCACCGGTTTGACACAAGAAACGTGGAAGGTGGGATGGACACGGAGGGACTTGGGGAGAGTCAAGCGAACAGACACAGGGTTGACGACTTTGGAAATGGGAAGGGGACCAATGAAGCGAGGGGCCAGTTTACGGGACTGAAGCTTAAGCGGGAGATTCTTGGTGGACAACCACACCTTTTGGCCTATGGAGTAATCGGGTTGGGGGGGTTCTACGGCGGTCGGCCTGCTTGCGATAGGCCGCTCTACTCTTTAACAAGGCGCGTCTGGCCTTCCTCCAAACCCTCTGGCAGCGTAGGGCGGCCAGATGGGCGGAGGGGACAGAAGCCTCCCTCTCCTGGAGAGAGACGACAGGGGGTTGATAACCAAAGACAACATAAAAAGGGGACAAACCGGTGGCCGAGGAAGGGATGGAGTTAAGGGCATGTTCCACCCAAGGCAGGGAGGAGCTCCACTTCTCGGGGTCCTGTTGACATAGAATTCTCAGCTTGCCCTCAACCTCCTGATTAGCCCTCTCCGTCTGGCCATCGGTTTCAGGGTGAAACCCAGAAGAGAGGCTAATGTCAATGCCCAGGAGGGAGCAAAACTCCCTCCAAAAGAGAGAGACAAACTGAGGACCCCTGTCGGAAACAATGTTCGTGGGTAGGCCGTGGAGCCTAAAAACCTCCCTGGCCATGATCAGAGCGAGTTCCTTGGAGGACGGTAGTTTGGGAAGAGGAATCAAATGGACCATTTTAGAAAAACGGTCCACAACAGTGAGGATGACAGAGTGAGAATTGGATGGTGGAAGACCTGTAATAAAATCCATTCCTATGTGCGACCAGGGACGAGAAGGACAGGGAAGAGGGCGTAACAGCCCTGCAGGAGGGCGCTTGGAGGGTTTGGATTGGGAACAGGAGGGGCAGGATCGCACATAGGATTGGACATCCTGAAATAAGGTCTCCCACCAAAACTGGGACCTAACCAGGGACAACGTTTTACTTAAACTAGGATGACAGAACAGACGAGAACTGTGGGTGAAATCCAAAACCTGTTTAACCATGTTGGAAGGGACAAATAAACGGTTGGATGGGCATCTAGGTGGAGGAGGATCGGTCTGGTTGGAGGCCCTCAGATCCAACTCAAGCTGGGTAATGGCCAGGCGGGCAGTCTCAGGGAGGATAAACTGATCCTCCTGAGAGGAAGGGTCTTCATCCTTCTCCAGGATGCGAGACAAGGCATCAGGCTTGATATTCTTTTCACCAGGGCGATAAGACAAAGTGAAGTTGAAACGTGAAAAGAACAACGCCCACCTGGCCTGACGGGGGTTGAGGCGATGAGCGGATTTGAGGTACTCCAGGTTCTTATGGTCAGTCCAAACCAAAAATGGGAACCTGGAGCCCTCCAACCAGTGTCTCCACTCCTCAAGGGCGAGTTTGACGGCCAGCAGCTCCCGATCCCCAATGTCATAGTTTCTTTCTGCCTCGGAGAGACCCTTGGAAAAGAAAGCACAAGGATGCAGGCGTCCCTCCAGACTGCGCTGACTAAGAATGGCCCCCACCCCAGTACTGGAGGCATCGACCTCGACGACAAAGGGCTCGTCGGGGTTGGGGGCCCGGAGGATAGGAGCTGAAGAAAACAAGTTTTTGAGTTCATAAAAGGCTTTGGCTGCTGCGGTGGACCAAACAAAACGTGACTTAGATGAGGTAAGTTCATGAAGTGGCTTAGCGAGTTGGCTGTAACCTTTTATAAAGCGTCTATAAAAATTTGCAAACCCCAGAAAGCGTTGCAGTTGCTTCCGGTCCTTGGGAGTGGGCCAGTCCACCACAGCAGCCACCTTGCAAGAGTCCATGGATACAGAGTCTGGGGAAACAACAAAGCCCAGGAAGGTAGTGGAGGTAGTGTGAAACTCACATTTCTTGGCTTTTACATACAGTCCATTTTGCAGAAGCCGGGTTAAAACAGATCTCACATGTTTCTTATGAGAATCAATGTCTTTGGAAAAAATCAAAATATCATCAAGATAAACAAAAACAAACTTGTTAACCATATCTCTAAGTACATCATTTACTAGAGATTGAAATACTGCAGGAGCATTGGTGAGCCCAAATGGGATCACCAAATATTCATAATGTCCAGTGGGTGTGTTGAATGCAGTCTTCCACTCGTCCCCCTCTCTGATACGAACCAGATGGTAGGCATTACGAAGGTCGAGCTTAGTGAAGACCTTGGATCCCTGCAGAAGGTCAAACGCAGTGTTCATTAAGGGTAACGGGTACTTGTTCTTCACAGTGATCTTGTTAAGACCTCTAAAATCAATGCAGGGCCGGAGAGTCTGATCCTTTTTCTTTACAAAAAAGAAACCGGCCCCTGCAGGAGAGACCGAAGGTCTGATGAT
>NW_023626374.1:0-2957 GCF_014905685.2 Nematolebias whitei
CGCTCTTCCGATCTATCGGTACATCATGGTATGTATATATATATATATATGTATGTAAAACCAGAATCACATTTGAATAAAGCAGTTCTTCATTTGTAGCGTCACAATGCAAACATCTTGACTTGCAGCTCTTACGACGTGTGCAGCGGATGAGTAAACAATCTGTAAAAGCTCAGAGGATGCATAAAAAAAAATATTTAAAAAAAGTGCAAAAACACTAATATATTTTTTAAAGCCTCTTGAAACTCAGCGTCATCAGCTGTCAAGACCCTCGCTGAACTTAAGCTGCACACTGCCTATAAATAAACAACGCTCCACTTCCCTGTTCTCCAAACACGGGATCCTAAGCAGCGCAGTCCAGAGATGTTCAGTTAAAACTGTAATGTGTCTAAAAAGGCTTGATACAAAATGACAAAAAAATACGTTGCGAGTGTGTATACAGATTCAGGTCAGACTTGGAGAAGAGATGAAACTCTGAAGCCATCTTAATAAGAAATGCTCTCCAGAGCTCGCTGGGAAAAAGATGCTGTCAAAATAAAAGGAATTGGATATCACAGGTTTAATGATCTCACTGTCAGAATGAATGATGGCAGAGTATAAAGATATGAGGGCAAAATAAAAGGAGTCTGATGGTGTGAAAACTCAGTCTGACATGTTAGCAGCTCCATCCTGCAACACAGTCATCATCCCGCTCTTGCTTTTTTGGGGGAGGGAAGTGCTCTGCATTTAGAAGTCTGAATGGACCGCGCATATCATATAATGGAGAATCAAAGGCATGTGCCATCCTGTGAAAAACCTCATCTGTCTAACAGTCTGACACGTTTCAGCTCTCCTCCGGGGCCCCGGGAGAGGCTGCAGAAGATGCAGAACATCTTTAACGGGTGTTGTAAGGCTGCACTTACACGCTGTCTCTCAGCATCTGAAGATATGCAGAAAGGCTAAAAAGAGACTGACACGACTTCAAGGAGTCGCTCCCACAGCTGTGCGAGAGCTCACAGTGGCCCTGCTCACTGCACTGAAAATGGGTATCCTTTGGCAAAGCGCAAAGTTTGAATAAGCACAGCTTGCTGCTGGCAGCAGAGATTAAAGTGTTTAGATGTGGATGGCGGGGACTGGCTGGGTGGAAGTTTTCTCCCCTGCAAGCGGAAAGCATGGCGGCTAAGGTCAGGGGCCCGCCACATCTCAGTCCTAAAAATATCCTCTGCATTTGATGCCTGTCACAGAGGTTGTTACACAATCTGCGCTCTGACTCGAGCCTGCCAGAGCTAAACATGCTTTGCCTTCAAGGGTTGCTTCACAACAATCTGGCAAACTCAGAAGTCAGAAAATGAAGGGCCTCAACGTCTCGGTGTTGGAAATGCATGCTACAAACCAACAAAAAGTGTAGCTGCTTATGACTGCTGGCTGGGGGAGAAAGAGGCATCCTCTTTAAGCAAGTAAGTCTCGTGTGAGAGAAAATGGCTTCTCACGATTCAAAGACAGGTTCAAAGATAAATGTTAGAAAAGCAGAAGAGTCCAGTCTGGATTATGTTACACCTGGGGGATACGAGCTGGAGAAAATCCTCAACCGCGGGAGTGTGGCTTACACTCATGTCAACGAGGTCTGGCCTGGAGTTTACATTGGAGACGAGTGAGTAAAACAGGCATTAATGTGATGCAGTAACGAGAGAATGTGAATGCTAAGCACAGCTGAAGAAGCTAAAACTGAGCTGAAAGCTAAAAGTAGCAAAGAACTTATAGTAGAAAAGACAAAACATTTCAAGATGCTAACTTTAAGCTAAAAGTAGCTAATCTTTAGCTAAGTGTCACACTAGCAAGCTAAAATAGCAAAACACTTGCTATAAAAAAAAAGAAAAGGTGAAACACCCACACCTCTATCAAGTCTCTCTTGTAAATGAGTCCTCGAGGCTCAATGGGATTTACCTGTCTAAATAAAGGTTGAATGAACCTGCCTCCACCCTCATTTGCCCCACCCTGGGCCCATGAGCAAGGCCCTTAACACCCACCATTTGCTCTCAGAAACAGGTCTCTCTTGAAAATGAGTTCATGTGACTCAACAAGACTACCTGTAATAAATAAAGGGTAAATGAAAAAATAAATAAATAAAGTTGCAAAATGTTAGCAATAAACTAAATGTAAATGGCTGACTAAATCCTAAAAGCAGGCAAAAGTTATTTCTACACTAAAAGTGACAAACTAAAAGCTAAAAGTAGCTAATCTCTTGCCAAATTAGCAAAATGCTAACAAAGAAAAGTAGCAAAAACTTAGCTAAAATAGCAAAACACTATAGCTATAAACTTGTGGCTAGCTAAAACCTAACACAAGGAAAAAGCTAGCTCACCACTAAATGTAACAAAAGATTATCTAAAAGCAGCCAAAAGCTAGTAGCAAAACACTGGCAACAAAAATTAGCAAATTGCTCATTTTTAAAGCAAAATGCTAGTTAGCCTAAAAGTAGCATATTGCTAAAAGCAAAATGTAGAAAATGACAGGAAAAAGCAAATTGAACATTAAAAGTGACAAACTACAGCAAAAGGCTAAAAAAGCTAAAAGTAGCTGAAGATTACATAAGTCATTAGAAAGTTATCTTTTAACTAAAATTACCATAGTACAATTAGCATTAGCAGTATTACCTTTAGGAGTAGCCTAGCTGAATTATCATTAGCCATATTCAAACTAGCATTAGCAACAATAGCCTTAGCATTTGTTTAATTAGCAGCAGTAAAGTTAGCATCTGCAGAATCGCATAAGTAAAATTAGCAGTCATTGTACTAGGCATAGCATAATTATCATAGTGGTAGAATTAACAAATTATATAAATCAGTTTTCAACAAGATGTCTTTGATAGATAAAAAGAGATCTAAATGTACTATAATAATTTATTTGTAAATAATTATAAATACTGAAAGTTACAAAAAAACAAAGCCATACCCATCATCTGAATGAGATCAACACTT
>NW_023626375.1:0-1866 GCF_014905685.2 Nematolebias whitei
CCCCTGAAGAGGAAAAGTCAAAAGAAGAAGATGGTTCATGAGATATTCTGCTAACAGACAGGATTGATGGTACCGGTAGGTGTCAAAGTTTTAATCTTGCACAATGCATAGCGATCAGATTATGTGTTAGGGGTGATGCTCAGCTACTACCACACCAATGTTTGGCTTACTACTTGTAAAATTTGATGAATTGTAGCCATTTTTAGGATTTATAAGTTTGCTTAGCTGTGGTGGCCATCTTGAATTGGGTTGATTTAAAGTTAATCAGTTTGCCAACTGATAAAACTACTGATTAGAGCACGTGTCAAACTCGAGGCCCACTGGCCAAATATGGCCTTCCATGTCATTTTATGTGGCCCGCGAGAGCTTAAAAGGGCCAATTGTCGTATAATAAATAAGTCATTAGGGTGCACTGACAGCAAACTACATTTCCCATAATGAATGCAGATTATGTTACCCAGAAAGTAACCACTAAATTGCAGTTTTTCCACATCATTATAATTTTCCGAACAAGTGGAATTGAGAAATACAAACAATGATCCCAAAACGTCTAGGAAGAGAAAAATTGATGCAGATGGAAGGCTGTTTCAAGAAAGATGGGAAACCAACTATATGTTTGTGCTTTAAGGAGAGAAACCGCTACGTCTTTTGTATTATGAGGCAGTGGCGGTTGTCAAAGCATGCAATCTACGTCGGCATTTTGACACCAAACACGGAGCTAAGTATGCCAAAGTGAGCCTTCAACCCTAATGTTGTTATTTTGAATTTATTATATGCATTAGTCTTTTATTATATTAAGTTAAATTTGCAGCAATGTATTTGGGATTACAGGTTTATGTGTTCATGCAGGTAAATGTTTTCTATAATAATACCGTCTCTCATTAGTTGGATGTATGACCCCAACCATTAAGCTGATGTGGCCCTCGGTGGAAATTGGTTTGACACCCCTGACTTAGAGTCAACCCAATACAATGCACTTCCAATGATTTCTTTTTACAAATTTCAACAAAGTCTAGTGGTTCATGAAATATTTTGATAAAGATACAGATAAATAAGACAGATGGATACGTTACTGAATTCACTGTTAATGATAACCATAAATAAAGCTTTGTTATTTTCTTCAATAACTCTGATCGCTAATGAGCATACTTGCGCACAATAAATAAAAATAATGCACATTCAGTATTTAATTTGTTTGAAATAAACATTTATTTAAATGTTCAAAACTTTTGAAGAAAAATACACTAACACTCAGTGCTGTGTTGGAACCAAATAAAATGGTAAAAATAAAAGTTAACGCCAACGTAAAATGAAATCAGGCATCACTTCTAAGAAACTACATGACATATGACTCAGAGAGACGTGGAACTGTCATCACTCACTTGCAGGACACAGCAGAGCGTTGTGGCTGACCATCTGTGGGGTTCCTTCAGCCTTCAGGAGACAACAGTTGTGTTAACTAATCATACAAACACACAACAAATGCTGTCCTGGTGCAGAACAAGCTAAAGTAGAACTAAACACCAAGCATTCCTTCAAGGAACACACATCACCTGCTGCCTTTCATGCCACTTTCTCAGGCTAAGATGATTTCATGACAATAAAATATTTAATATGAACTTAGTCTCTGTGGCAACCCCTAACGCAGGGAGCAGCCGAAAGAAAAAGAAATAAAATAAAATAAAAAAATTAAAAAAGATTTAATATGAACGTTTTTAATAAAAAAATAAAACAATAATGCACAATCACATACAATATCACAGGTTCTAGAATTGCGCCGCTCTGGGTGGCTGCATGTTGGAGCAGCTCTGTTACATTCATTCTGAGTTATTGCTTTTGAAAACTTTAATTCCTCTTTTTTCTGGA
>NW_023626375.1:1966-2957 GCF_014905685.2 Nematolebias whitei
TTTTTTTTAACAACCAGGAGCAGCTGATTAAAAAAATCCATTGAATGGTTCATGAGGTATTTTGCTTACACACAGAGGGGCACACACACATACATACACACACACAGGCAAAAAGTTTTATCGCTTGCAGCTGAAAGGCAGGTAATAAACAAAACAAAATAAATAAGAAAAAAAAAACAGGAAAGATGACTATCAAACACACAACAAACACGTTTATTCAATTATTGTGAAATTATTAAAAATTAATTAAAAATAAAAAATTATTATAAAATCACTGTGAAAAAAAATCTCTGTGGTGCCACTTGGTTGTTGATGTGTGCTGCTAACTATCCGTGATGCTGATCTCATGCTGCTGATTTGTTTCATGTTGCTGTGCTCATTGGTCCTTGTCTGCTCGCACGGACTCATGTTCGTGCTGCTGTTGTTTTTGTACTATTAGTGCTTAGTGTATTCTTAGTTTATTGCAGGGGTGCCCAAAGTGGGGCCTGCAGGCCAAAGTTGGCCCGCTAAGCCGTTTCAGTTGGCCGCCTAGCTGTCCTCATTACAATATTAACATTTCCTTTGAAGAATCAATGTGCTTACACTCATTGACTCCACCCATTAACTTCATTGCTAGTCGGCCTGACTAACATAATTTAACTACATGGATTACACAGTAGAGTAGATCATTTATACATTATTAAAATAATTTTAATTTATATTTTTATAATATGATCATATGTATTTCATTTTGACAGACTTTCTGCCATCCCTCTGCAGTTTCTTGCCACTGAATAACATTTTCCTTTGACAGACCACACTTATAAATCCCAAAGTGTTTAAAAGTAAATTGTAAATATGAATTGGTTTCAGTGGGGATTTGAGCCTCTTTAAATTTAAACTCAGCATCCCTGAAAAATAAAGAAATCATTAGGATTGTGTAAGGAAACAGTTCTCAAACCGTTTCACCAAAATATTGAATAAATATGGAATAAATGACGACAGTCTCAAA
>NW_023626376.1:0-2956 GCF_014905685.2 Nematolebias whitei
TTTCAGTTGGTGTGCAATGAATCTGAAATATATGAAAGTTTCATTTTGATCATTACATTATGGAAAATAATGACCTTTATCACAATATGCTAATTTTTTTAGAAGGACCTGTAAATATTGTTATTTGAATGTTTGGAATTATATTACATAATACCAAACTTATCTCATGTAAAGACAAGGTTTAGGTGTAGGCCAAAAGTGGTGTGTTGTTCGTATATTATAATTTACGAGTATATATAATATACTCAATTTACTCATATATATAATATATGAGTTTTATTGACAGCTATGGCTGAGTGGTTAGAGCAGTCATCCTCCAATGCAAGAGTTGGGGGTTCGATTCCACCAGGAGTCGCATGCTGGAGTGTCATTGGGCAAGACACTGAACCACTCATTGCCTCTGATGTTTGTCCCATCGGTGTATGAATGTGATAAAGTGTATGAGTGTTGTAAAGAGCTTTGTGTATCTTGATAAGATAGAAAAGTGCTATATAAGTACAGTCCAATTACCAAAATTATTAAACTTTGAAAAGGAAGACATCATTTAGCAGGAGATTTAAAAAGACGTGGATAGCTGAGAAGTGAGGCTTTTTCTTTTGTCTTTAAAGTCATAATATTTCCAGATGGTCTGTCTAAGATATGAAAAATATTTCAGTAAAGATACTGAAAATATAACATAAATGTCAGCATTTTTTCACATTGATGTTCCTAAACTGCCCCAGTAAGAGCCTCATATGTAAATCAGCAAACTCAGATATACGCCAACATTAATGAGCTTGACTCCAACATAAGATTGATGATCAAAACCTAATTTTAGGTGAAATCAGAGATGTTTAATCTGTGAAGATCAATTTTCACATAATTACTTAGAACATCAGTGTTTTTTGTTGGTTTGTGCCTTGTATCACTCAGTTTTGAAAATTATATTTAGTTTTAGGGAAAATATATATTTTTTGTAAATAAACCTATTTCAAAGCTGCAAGAGGCATCAGATTTTCTGATTGAGAAATGTTGAACTAATCAGGGGCTGCAAAAACATTGTACAAAATCAAAAATCATCACGTTTCCCAACAGTAACAACTGCAAATTTGTCATTTTATTTCCTTGTACAAAAACCCCAACAATTGCAAATATGTTTGCAATAAATCCAGATTCTTTTCAGCTTCCCTTTCTGCACATATTTGTTGTTGCTCTTTCTGAACGCTTCGTGGTTTGACTTTAACTTCTTGTATGACATTTAAAAACCAGTGATGGTATAGACAGAAAACTAATAGGGTCTCAAGGTGAACAACAAAAAACAACAGTTTACCAAGATGTACTAGAGCTGAATGAGCTTTACAATGGTGTGCACAAAACTAATCGGTGCAAAGATATGAAACTGAGACATAAATGTAAAAAAAAAACAGCATCTGCAACATTAATACAGTTCTAAATGTTCAAACTCATTTAAAACCTCATACCCTCTGTTTTCTGTGCTGTCCTCGATGCGTATTTGAAGACACAAGACAAAATAAGTCACAGCTGAAATATACTGTAGTCCCTTGCTACTTCGCAGACTCACTCTTTCGTGGTTTTTCAACATAAGATTGCACACGACACACGATTGGCTGATTGATGGAAGTCGATCAATCAGATCATTGTGCTCTGTATCCCCGGTGCTGATTGGCTCAGTAACCTTAACAGTCTGTCTGCTCTCTGTCGTTGTGCTCTTTTGTGAAATTTATTTCAAGTCCTATGACGCCACCAAAACGTTCTGCACATTCTAAGGTTTGAGGCAGCGAACCCAAGCGCCAGAGAATGATGCTTACCCTAAAAGAGAAGGTGGAGCTTCTCGACATGTTGAAGGAAGGGACAACCTACGCGGATGCTGGCCGCCATTACGGGACCAACGAATCTATGGTTCGCCATATCATGAAGGATGAGAAGAATATCAGGCCTACGGCAGCAGCGACTTTGAACACCACTGCAAAGAGGGTGGTTAATTCCCGAAGTAAGATGGTTGTGAAGATGGAATCTGCATTAGCCATGTGGATTAATGATTATCGTAAAAAAAATCTTCATCATCTTCATCACCTTCATTGTCATCGGTACTGCACTGCTAATTCTTCACATCTTCAGCCTTCAAGTTGTAATGGTATCTTCACTGGTGAGTATCCATATAAAAGTTACATTTTTTTAAAAGGTTGAAGAATTTAGAACATTGTTAAGAACAATTGCAAGATTGTGAGAAAGGTTTATAATAGAGCTGTCATTTCTAACCCTAACCCGGAGCCTGCCTGACCTGGACCATAATAATGTGCTTAATGTGCAGGCCGGGCCGGTGTCGCGTTTTTGATTGTATCAGTGGACGGTGTGCGGCTGACAATCCAATTATATGACAACATGGCTTGCCATACTTTCACCAGCCATTTGCATGCGGCTATTTGACTGCGCGCTGACCGGCCTTGACAGAGGTAAAAAGTTCAGTAAAGCTTCAGATGGACTACTGCTAGGCAGTGATCCATCAAAGCCCAAATGGACGTTCATTCAGTTGCTGCACTCAGTGGACACACGTGGCTGACTACCCAAACAGGTGAGATAACAAAATATCAGACATGCCAGAGCAGGGACCGCGTCTGAATAATGCAGAATGCAGGCAGAAGCAGGGATTTTATGCACTTTTACGGCCATGAAAGGACAGCCCACCCCCCGTCAGCTCCAATCTTCTGCCCCCTTAGCCGGGCAAGTCTGCCAACCATTAATAACTATATAAGCAGTCAAAGCTTAATTAAAAATTACTGGGGGGGTTTTTGGGTTCGGACCTGTAATTACTGTTAATTTGTTGGGTCGGGTTCAGAAATGATGGCAACGGGCTGGGGCTGCTTTGGGTCCGATTTTTTGGGCCCAAATGCAACTCTAGTTTATAAAGCCATATATATATATATATATATATATATATATATATATATATATATAT
>NW_023626377.1:0-2956 GCF_014905685.2 Nematolebias whitei
TACATTTTTAATAATTCAATGCACGACATTATTCAGTCCAGAAAAATAAAAGAATCCGTTTAATTTATGAATATATACAACATATGTTCATCTACATCTGGTGGCCCGTACGTTTGTTAAAACATACTGGTGGCCCGTGACAGGTTCATAAATGGACTGTTATATCCGTGTAACAATTGATTTTACATGTTGGCATGAAAAGTGCAGATTCTGCTGTGTGAAACGCAGCGCAGCTGCGATGCTCGGAGCAAATACAGCTATGTTTTGCAGCTAGTGATGTTTTGAAAGCTGAAATTGTGAGTCAACGTGTCTTTTTGAAAGCTGAATTTGTACATCTGTTGTGTGACAAATTTGCTGAGCTGTGGAAACGCTTTATTCTGTTTAAACTGTGGTCCAGACGTGATTCTGGCCCGGCTCGGTTCTGATTCGGTTCGAACGAGTCGTGTTTGAAGAAAGAGACGTTTTTAAGAAAGGAGCGCCGTCTCCGTGAAACTGAGAGCTTATTCGTTACATTTTTAACAGAAAATGGTACATTTTGACAGTTTAGAAGACGAAAAGTTGACCGGACTTGTTTATGCTAAATGTTACACGCTAGCTGGAAAAACGATCCGTGATTGGTTGAAGTCAGCTGCTGTGGAACGCTCTGATACGCTGAGAAATGAGTGACGTGTCCGCGTCACTTCCTCTGATGTCAGGTTGTAAAGCTCGGTTGCACCGAAGCCTTTTCTGTGCTTAAAATCACTAAATGTGCCGTGCCACATGTCCCCAAAACTCATGTTTCATGCAAAGAAGTCGTGCTTGTTGAAACAACGCCACGTTTAAGCTTTGAATCCGTTCAGAAATGTTGATTTAACCGAGTTTAGCCGATGCTAATTTTAAGCTAAGCGGCTAACGACAGGATGTCAACAGAACGTCCACAGGAAGTTGTCATAGGCTCCTTCTGGTATAAAGCTAACACCGCCACCTGCTGTGAAAGAGGAGTATAACAGTTTTTCTGAATAAAGACTGAAGCTCCTCATAAAATTTTTCTTTTTCTATTCACCAACCTGGGTTAATGAGTAACTGTTAAAATAGCGAATTTCTGGAAGTGAACGGTTTAAAAAAAAGCGTTTTAAACTGATGTTGCTGTGAGACTTTTCAGAAAAATTGCAGGTTTATAAAAAATTCAGTGCTTTAGAGTAAAAAACACTGAGAAGCTTGGTAATCTTGTATCTGTTAAAAATAAGCACATTAAAAAGTAACACTGCAGAGAAGCATTTACTTAAATATTCATGAATTGGGGTAAAACCTATGACAGGTGCCCATTCCTCTGAATAAGTTGACTTATAACAGTACTTTTGTGTAAACCCAGAGCTTAAAAAGTGTGTGAAACTCACTGTTCACTTGAATACAAATATTTACCTGTTGAAATATCTGAAGCTGGCAATTGTTTTAACCAGATAAAGTGCTGAACAGTGAATGACCATGGCTGATGGAACAGAAAAGAATATTGAGACCAAAATGGAATGGTTAGAGGATGCGTTAGCACTGCTGACAGGATACTTACATCCATATGGCGAACAGGTGGACAGCATGAACCCAAAAGAGTTATTGGACAATCTGATGGAGGTTGCGGAGAGTGTGACCTCTACAGAAATTACAAGGTCAAGCTATGAAAAGCTGGCTAAAATGGCAATCTTGCTGAAAGAATCATTCTATACAGTGGTTGAGAAAGCTGACGACCTTGAGATAAGGTTAAACAGTGAAAAAGAGATGGTTCAGGAAATTGAAGAACACTTCCTTCAATTTAAAAGTGAACACGAGATCCTCACAAAAAAACATTTTGAACAGATGTTTCAATCACAGCAAGATGCATGTGCAGAAATTGATTCACTGAATAGCACAATACAGTTACTTAATGCATCACTATCTGAAGCCAGGGATGCTAAAGAGCTGTTGTCCAGAGAATACTTTGCATTAAGACGGGATCACGTCGTGACAGTGTCACAAGTGTCCCGCTGCAAAGCTGAGATAGATGTGCTTAAAACACAACGTGACGAATGCAGACTGGTAAAAGCGGCATTACTCCAACATTGTGTGCGTTTACAAGGTGAATGTCAAACATCACAGGAACGCCTGAAAGCTTGTGAGGAGAAACTAGCCGCAGAAACAAATAAGATTTCTGACGTGGGGCGAGCTGGTCTGGAACTCAAAGACGAACAAGGTCAGAGTCCAGGTCACCCACAATCACCTCAGAAGAATTTTGGTGCACCTCCTGCTCTTAATCCCATTCTGCCACCTCCACATGTGTGTAGAGAAACACCTCCACCCTCACCTAAAGTGGTAGGAACAGACCTGAACAGGTCTCCTCCACCAAACATGCAACAGAGTGCATGGACACTTCCTCTTTCAATAGATGTTCTGCTAAAACTCTCAAAATATGTACAACGCTTTGTACCTGGACCGATGGGTTCAACTGGAACAAAAGCATACCTGAAAGATCTTGAATTCAGATTGAAAGGTTATCCTAATGCTACGGTTGAGGATAAGATCAGTCTGATAAGGCTCACTTCAGACAGAGAGGTGTTCACCTTCATCGAGCGTCTACCTGATGCAACGAGAAAGGATTACAACCTTCTGTGTGAAGCTTTGATCAGAGAGTACGACCCCTGCACGGGACCTGCTGGTTTCCCAGCTGCTGACAAGGTCACGCAGGGCAAGAATGAACATCCAAAGGTTTATTACAAAAGAATCTTCCAAGCTTATTTTGGGACAGAAAAGCTCCTCTTTCAGAGGATGGACGTGATTATCGTAAATGGGGTATGCGTAGGACGCAAAGATATGGGATCCAAGAGGACCCATATTATCAGGGGAAGTCCGAAAAGGAACCCCCAAAAGACGTACCTAACCCTCCCCCACCTCGGACGACGCGAACCGAGGCGATAAAATCACAAAAGTTCCAGATACAATGCCCTAC
>NW_023626378.1:0-2956 GCF_014905685.2 Nematolebias whitei
TGCATTTCTTGATTTTTCTGTCTTCAATGAGCAAATTTGTAAGTGTGATAAAGTTCGAGCTTCGGTCAACTAAAAAGTTTACTGAAAGAAATGTCATGTTTAACTTTTACAGCAAGATACAGGAGAGGTGGCACCACGAAGTCTGGTTTTTCCATGATATATTTCTGTCTGTTCTTAAACAATCCTTGACTTTCCATAACACCTTACATCACAAACCACACCTCTGTTCTGGTCCATCCACGAATCAGAAAGCTCTCAAATGAACCGGAAGTATACCCCGTTTAAATGTGGCAACTTCCCAGTTCAACAGTAGAGTTTCAGAGTTCAAGAGTTTCAGAGTTCAAGAGTTTTGAGAGTTGAGAGTTTCAGAGTTCAAGAGTTCAGAGTTCTGAAGGAGTTCAGAGTTCTTGGAATCCAGAATGCAGAGATTTTGGGACAACCTGGATGCAAAACGCAGGCATTCATGGTTGCTGCTGGGCCAAACGAGCTGAACCAGAGACGATTTTGGGAATTATAACTTCTGTTTGGATAACCTCGCACGACTCTCGAGGTATTTTAGCTATTCTCAACGGAGACGCTGAAAGTGGCTGGAAGTAGGACTTCACGCCGACCTGATCTATCTTCAGAAAGGTAAAGTCGACCTTCACCCAAAAGTGTACCATTTGGGACAAGCTGATTTCCAAAGAGCGTGCTGTTCTGGTTAAAACAGATAAATTCCCTCACACATCTCTCTGTAAGATAAATCTCAATTTTCCATCTTCAAACTCTCCTTTCTGCTAGAAAATTAATCCAGATGTTTTCATTAATGTCTGTGGTGAAGCAACGGAAAACCATGGCCGTATGGTTTTCCTGATTGATTAATTATGCTGTTGTTATTTTCATATTTTGCCATATTAATGTAAATGTTTGATGTTAAACTTTGATTCTGTAAATAAATGACCGCATTCATTTTGATGGGTCAAAGATAAATAACGTCTCTCGTTACATTTCTGTTAAATTCAATGCACGCATGTTACACAGTTCAGAAAAATGAAGAACCCGTTTAATGTATGAATATATCTCAGCATCTGTTCATACTACATCTGGTGGCCCGTCCGTACGTTACTACTACATCTGGTGGCCCGTGACGGTTCATAAATGACTGTGTATTCGTGTAAAGATTGATTTTACGTGTTGGCATGAAGAAAAATAACAGTTTGTCAGCTGTGCTGGAACGCAGCTGAAGCTGCGCCGCTTGGAGCTTGGCTCTGCATGTTTACGCTGGCGATGTTTTGAAGCTGAACTTGTGAGCCAAAAAGTCTTTTAAAAGCTGAAATTGTATGTCTATTGCTGTGTGTAACATAAGCTGGCTTTGAGCTGTGGAAACGCTGTATTCTGTTTAAACTGGTCCAAACGGACAGAGGTTCGGTTCTGGTACCGGCTCGGTTCTGAAAAAGTACGAACGAGTTGTTTAAATAGCTAGAAAGACGTTTTTGAGACCGGGGCGCCGACTCCGTGCAGCTGGGAGCTTATCGTTACATCTTTTAACAGAAAAAAGTGCATTTTGACAGTTTAAAAGACAAAAAGTTGACGGACTTGTTCAGATAAATCTAACATGCTAGTTGGGAAAACGATTCGTGATTGGTTGAATTCAGTTGAATTAGCTGCCGTGGAACGCTCTCATTGGATGAGGGACGTGTCAATCAGTGACCCGGAAATGAAAACTCGTTTTCTTAGGGAAATAAAATCTGCTTTTTAAAGCTGAAAAGCGCTTAAAAGCTGTATTCTGATCAACTGTTAAGTTCTTCAAAGTCCAATTGCTAAAATTTCGCCGCGTTTGAGTTTAAAATCCGTCATTAAATGATGTTTTTGAACAACGCTAGCGATGCTAATTTTAAGCTAACAGCGTGTCACGTCACTTCCTCCATGTCGGAAATGAGCTCGGTTGCAACCTAAGTGGCTAAAAACAGGATGTCAACCGAACGTCACAGGAAGTCGTCATAGACTCCTGCTGGTAAAAAGCTAAACACTGCCACCTCCTGGAGAAACTTGAGATCACAGTTTCACTTCAGTTTTAGGTTTTTGAGTGAAATTAAACATATTTTGTTTTCTGTAAGGCATTTTTGAGCTAATAAACGTTCCTCGAGCTGATTTATACTGTTATGTTATCTTACCATTAAAAGTCAGTAAAGTATTTACGCCCACCGAGGCGTTTACTAGGATATTTTTCATTCACTGATAAATCCTCAAGCAGGTGCAAAATGAAAAAATGAGAACTTTTGGTAGACACAGTAACAGATAATCACAGAGTTGATCAGTTACTCATTTGCTTCAAAGATAATACACGTTTAATTGCAAAATCACTAGATAAGAGTAAACTTATCAGGAAAAAGAAACTTTTCTGTTTAAGTTGCCACCTAAAAATACATCTTCCTATTTAATTTTAAATAGAAGATTTGCAGGAGGACAGGAGTAATAACAGTTTTTCTGAAGAAAGACTGATTAATCCTGACACATCATCAACTTTTCTTTTTCTTTTCACCACTTGGTTCTATGAGTAACTGTTAAAATAGCAAATTTCTGGAACAGAACGGTTTAAAAAGTGTCTTTAAACTGATTTGCTGTGAGACTTTTTAGAAAAATTGCAGGTTTATAAAAATTCAGTGCTTTAGAGTAAAATACACTAAAAAGAGCTTGGTAACTAGTATCTGTTAAGAAATAAGCACATAAAAGTAACTCTGCAAAGAAGCATTTACTTAAATATTCATGAATTGGGGTAAAACCTGAGATAGGTACCCACATTTGAATACGTTGACTTATAACAGTACTTTTGTGTAAACCCAAAGCTAAAATAGTGTGAAAACTCAATGATAACTTGAATACAAATATTTACCTGTAAAATATCTGAAGCTTGCAACTGTTTTAAACAGATAAAGTGCTACACAGTGAAAAACATGACAGGTGTGTTAGAAAAAGA
>NW_023626379.1:0-2956 GCF_014905685.2 Nematolebias whitei
AGAAGGCAGATAACAAGTTGGTCTGACTTGCTTTGAAGCGCAAAGCGTTTCCCCTGGAGGATGTGGGCGTGGCGGCGTGGCGAAGTCAGAAGTGACGCCGTTACAATACGTTTGGCTCTGAATTCCACAGATTTGATCCGAGGTTCATGAAAATCACTATGATCGATCATTGCCCGCCCCTTGAACAGGAAACCATGATGATTGCGCAATAGCCTCTCTAGCGCCCCCTAGAATATTTTAAAACCTCAGCCCCGAGCCATTTTTCGACCGATAAATCTGAAACTCGGTGAACATGTGTATCTTCTCAGGACCTATGAAAAAGTCTCTTGGCGCTCCGGTCCAAAACCAACAGGAAGTCGGCCATTTTGGGTCAAAGGTTAATTTTTGGGCGTTTTTAACGGCGAATTTTAACGAACTCCTCCTAGGGATTTTGAAGGATTGCCTTCAAACTTGGTTATTAGGCCTTTAAGACATTGGAGAGTAAAAGTTATCAAAAGCTTTCGGTTTCGTTTTGTTAAAGGGGCGTGGCCAGGCCTCAAAGTTGAGCTTCACGCCATAAATTTCCAAACGTTATAACTTTCACATTGAATGACAGATTTGCACCAAATTTGGCATGAGTCATCCCTCTCCCATGCCCGACAATACCCTGAGGTCATATTGTGACGTCATCAAAGCCCCGCCCCCTCAGAACAGGAAGTGACTATTTTGGCTTGGAATGGTCCTTCTTTGACACCTTCACATAATCAGGATGATCCTGTGTTAGAAGACAGATAAGATGGTCTGACTTGATTTAAACAACAAAACAGTTATAGCTGGAGAAAGTGGGCGTGGCGCCATGGCGAATTAAAAAGTGACGCCGTTGCAATACGTTTGGCTCTAAATTGCACAGATTTGAACCCAGATGAACCAAAATCACTATGATTGATCATTATCCACCTCTGAACAGGTTTCCATGATAAGTGACCAAGAGCCTCCACAGCGCCACCTACATTCTTCTTACAGTTATATCTCAGTGATACAACATCCGATCTGAACCAGATTTTTGGTGCGTCATTACTGAGAACTGATGGACATTTTAGTTGTGTTGTTTAATATTTGACTCAAGGGCGCCCCCTACATTATTCAAACTGTTTTGTCTCAGTGATATATCATCCGATCTGCACCAGATTTTGGGTGCATCATTAGTAAGCCCTGATGGACACATTTGTAATGTTTTTTTACTTTTGACTCTAGAGCGCCCCCTATAATATTCCAACCCTTATATCTCAGTGATATATCATCCGATCTGGACCAGATTTTGGGTGTATCATTAGTAAGCAGTTATGGACACATTAGTAGTGTTTTTTTAACTTATGACTCTAGAGCGCCCCCTTTAATATTCCAACCCTTATATCTCAATGATATATCATCCGATCTGCACCAGATTTTTGGTATATTATTATGCAGCCATGATGGACACATTAGTAATGTTTTTTAACTTTTGACTCTAGAGCGCCCCCTATAATATTCCAACCCTTATATCTCAGTGATATATCATCCGATCTGTACCAGATTTTGGGTGCGTCATTAGTAAGCCCTCATGGACACATTTGTAATGTTTTTTTACTTTTGACTCTAGAGCGCCCCCTATAATATTCCAACCCTTATATCTCAATGATATATCATCCGATCTGGACCAGATTTTGGGTGTATCATTAGTAAGCAGTTATGGACACATTATTAGTGTTTTTTAACTTTTGACTCTAGAGCGCCCCCTATAATATTCCAACCCTTATATCTCAATGATATATCATCCGATCTGCACCAAATTTTTGTGGCATAATGTGTGACCATGTCTAGACACATTGTTATTTTTGTTTAATATTTGACTCAAGTGCGCCCCCTACATAATTCAAACTGTTAAATCTCAGTGATATATCGTCCGATCTGCACCAGATTTTTGGTGCTTGACTAGTGAGGACTTATGGACGCAGTGGTGTAGTTTAATATTTGACGCAATTGCGCCCCCTACATTATTACAATAGTTCTACATGCGGCCGCAGCTTATGTCAAAGGTTCGGCGAATGCGCACTCCGGAAAACGGGCGCGTGACGGTAGCGTGAGCGTTCTCGATGGCGACCTGGAAGACTCGCTGCAGTTCCCGCGGTCGCCATAAGGCCGCAGCGGCGCTTCGCTGCGAGGGCCTTCAACGCTGCTTGCAGCTTTAATTATTATTATTATTATTATTTTTTTCCGTCCAAGATCGCATTTTTGGAGGCCTTAACATATCCCAAAACTCACCATATTTTACCCAAAATTGTCCCCCGCGAGAAATGCGAGGTATTTAATGGAACCAAAAGTGGGCGTGGCCAAACTGCTCCACAGCGCCCCCTAACGTGAGATATGAAAACTGGTAAGTCCTAGAGAGCTGAAATTTGGTACATAGGTAGAACCCACCGAATCAAGAAAAAAAGTCTCTTGGAGGTATGCCTTAAACCCAACAGGAAGTCGGCCATTTTGGGTCAAAGGGTCAATTTTGGCCGTTTTTCACTTTTCGTACACGGCGAATTTGAACGAACTCCTCCTAGGGATTTTGCTCAATCGTTTTCAAACCTTCGCCATTTTGCTCAGTAGGCATGGGGGACCAAAAGTTATCAAAACGGTGCAAACCGACGCATGTTGAGGGGGCGGGGCCGGACCTCAAAATTATGCTTCACGCCAAAAATTTCCAAACGCTACAACTTTCACGTTGAAAAACAGAATTGTACCAAATTTGGCATGAGTCATCCCTGTCCCATGCCCGACGATACCCTGAGGTCAAATTTTGACGCCATCAAAGCCCCGCCCCCTCAGAACAGGAAGTGACTTTTTTTGCTTGGAATGCTCCCTCCCTGACACTCTTGACCCAATCAGGATGATCCTGTGTTAGAAGGCAGATAACAAGTTGGTCTGACTTGCTTTGAAGCGCAAAGCGTTT
>NW_023626380.1:0-2955 GCF_014905685.2 Nematolebias whitei
GGGGGGCTCCGGCCCCCCAGTGAAGATGGATGGATGCTCCCATGGGAAACAGAAGCTGGGTCCAGAATCAATAGGCCAAAACAGAAACAGATAATTCGCAGCAAATAGCAGAGCGAGCTGCCAGAAAATCCTCCTGAAGTGAAAGGCATGATCCAAGCTCGTTTCAGGTCAACAGGGGCCAACAGCGTGATCTGGAATAAAATTAATTATTATCCAGGTGAGTTTGGATGGAGGCCTGCAGCAACTCCGATACAAACTCCAAACTTCTCTCAAGCACCACGCAGCCCTGCTCCTTCACGCTGCTCCTCCGCTTCTCTGCACGACACCTCCGCACCCGACAGCATGAGAGGCACCCCCGGTGAAAAACGAGACTGACCGGAGAGGCTGAAGTCGACACTGGTCCGGTCCGATTCTGCTCCAGTCCGGCTCCGGCGCTCCACAACACGAGAGACGAAGAGGCTGAAGATATCCCTGGCCCGGTTCTGCTCCGATCCAGCGGCGCGGTTCTGGTCCAGTCCGACGGCGCGGTTTTGCTCTAGTCCGGCGGCGCTTCAAAGCACCGGAGCGTCTCCTCCAGGTGAACACAGCAATTCCACGGACGTAGACAGTCCTTCGGTAAAAGTAACGGGCTGCTCACTGAAGCCGAGACTGGCTCTGTTGAAGACTGTTGAGGTCTTTCAAAATTATGAGAACCAACTTTCAAACACTTAGCTCAAAACTGCCTCAACCTGAGATCGTTCAGTGGAAAGAAGACAGAGTCAAAAACACAGCCTGAGAAGTGGTTCTGAATTCAGACAAAGATTTATTTTACCTTCACAACGCTGGAAGGGAGACGCCTCACATGCACGTTACATCCATTTTACACGTCTGAGTTACAAATGTATTTGCTTCGTTTAAATACAGCCTTATCAGTTACATTGGGATTTCCTTATCATGATGTTATTCTCTGGGGCAGCTGAAGTTCTTGGGTGTGGTCTGGCATGGTCTTGTTTTTTTTCGCCCACTGCCCCAGCTGACTATGATCTGTTCTGGCAAGATAACAGTAGTCTGGTCCTCTTTGTACAAGGAGTTACGCAGATCATGAACTTATATGACGTATATCATGATTTTGCAGTTTTTTGCCATACACAGAGAAATATTTCATGTCAGAGCATAGCAAAAAAAGATGACATTATACAACATTTCCCCCTTTTGGTCCCCTCAAGGGGACCACCTCTTTGGCTGCAAACATCTGTCCCTGACGAGTGTCCAGAACTTGTGCCGGAAAAATCCCCGGGGCAACGGTGTAGTGGTGTGGGGTAAAAACAGCACAACGCCTCACGCTCCTTGTGACGACGACCAAGATGGTGTTCCAGTGCACTCTTACAATCATCCTTACCCTGTGTCATAAGTTTAACAAAATTGTTGTTTAAATGATATAACAATAGCAATCAAATGAGCCATTAATAAGATAAATATAGCACAACTTAGTGAAAAAACGCAATACAATGTCTAAAAATGTAATTCTTTGTCAGTTGGTTACAAAGCGCACAGTGGATGACTGTATTTTAAAAGGACCGCAACTTCTTGGCCTGCATCTTTAACAATGACTACGAATTGGTTGGACAAATAAGGTCCATCTCATAGAGGCATCGTCACGTTGCCACAGACTGAAAGAGAGAGAGAGAGAGAGAGAGAGAGAGAGAGAGAGAGAGAGAGTTTCGGTAAAAGTTAAAATGTGGCCACATGCATTTATCTAAGTTTCCTATTGCTAACAGTATGATAAAATATCCAAACCAATACTCAACAGTAACTTGGGAGCAGGGGAAGCAAAGTAACACATTCAATTAAGAATCAACTTAAAGCAAAGAAAAATGGTGTAAAACACATGTTAAGGAGACAGGTTATGAAGCCAGTGTCAGCAGTTCTTGTGTTATGCCACCAGGGAGAGCTCGAATTCCGTGTGGCTTGAAGGATCATTGGTTGACAACATCTGATATCCAGAAGGTCTATCCCCTCTCCCTTTCTCGATGGTCGAGGTGATACAGCGCACCACGAGTGATCTTGCACAGGGCACACAGCAGCAACCACATACGACCAGTACACTCAGCGTCCTCAATCCCTCCAGTGCCCTGGTCACTGACCCGTCAGAACCTGTATTGTTGGGGATGAAAGTACAACACATATCTCCAAACATAGCACAATTTCAGCCCTCTAAGGCATGTGACTGTATTTTCTATCTCTACCACTAAAAGGGGTTTGTCAATATAAAATATTTCATTATTACTTCTACACTATAATGGTTTTATAGAACAACATAAACCACATTCCATTCATACTTTCATCCTCCTTTTTTTTATGTTTACAAACCTGAACCTCAAAAAGGATATGAAGGATTTCTCCAGAGTCCTTTACTCTGGTTCTTCCTGAAAGAAGCAAAGTCATTTTTCACAAGAAAACACAGCAATATATGATTACCACATGCAGTGAAGATGAGTAATCAGAAGAGTTAAGGTTTCAAAGTTTAGTGGTGAATATTTGGCATGAGTGATGTTAATTTTTAGTTAAGATGATAGATTTTATTTGTCTTATTTCCTCCTGCCTGTGGGAAAGAATTTAGTAAACGCATGTGCAGAAAATATATTTTCATTAATCACCCTGTCCTCAAAACAGCACAATACAGTATTAAACATTGAGTTTGCTGATAAATGGAGCTGGAAAAATAAAAGGAAGTCAAAATCAGTTATTCAGCTCTGCCATAGCTCCTCTGGAGATCTGTTTAGGTAAAACAAAAACAAAAATTTCACAATACATGACTATCATGAAAATGTGGTTAAAAACACTCTATACACGAGAACCTAATTAATTTATCAGTCCAGTCCAGTCTTAGTCATGTCAAATCAAATGTATTTAAGAACACAGGTCCACCACATTTTCATTGTTCTTCTGGGTCTAGGGGCATCCCCCTAAGAGATC
>NW_023626381.1:0-2955 GCF_014905685.2 Nematolebias whitei
GTCCTCGGGGGCTATGTGCCGGTCCGTGGCCTTGATCCCTGGTGGTGCGGCTGCCACCTCCTCCTAGGTATCTCTGTTAGAGCCTCTGTCCCCTGGTGGATCTCGGAGAGTGGGGGTGCCTATTGGGGTCAGTGAGGGAGCTGGTCCCCTGGGGGGGCATTGCCACCTCAGTTCACCTCCCCATCCCGACGTCCTCCTCCGCCCACTCCACCACACCACCACTCAAACAGGGTTTTGGGGTTCAGGTGCACTACTGAGCTACAGGGAGAATCATCCATCTCCGTGGCTGGTGGGGTCCTGGGCCCTAATTTTAATATACAACCTAGACACTCACTTATAACACTCTCATGACACATGCATATATAGGATCTGGAGTGGGCACATGATCGCACTTAGGTGGTGGGATGTACTACCATTTCCACCTCCCCGGACCTGTGCCCACTCTCATATGTAGCATGTAGACATTTAGGGTTCTGGGCGGAGATGAGGGGTGAACGGGCACCGCCTGCTCTCTGGGCAAGAGGTGGGTCTGTGCCGGTCGCCACCTCATCCCCCCATTTTAAACGCACTGTATAACAACATACATCAACACCATATTCAAGTGGGAGGAGGAGGAAGTGGGTCTGTTCGTAATTTATTTATGCATATATAGTTGTTTTGTTTTTTTTCTTCCACAAACACCTCCTTTCTCCGTGTGACACTAGGGGTCTGAGATGGGGGGGCACATTGTTGGGGTCTGGGCTGTGGGTGGACTTTGGGCCTTGGGGGCGGTCAGTGATGGGACCGGTGCTTCGGTTCCTCCTGGGCTGTTCCGATTCTTTTAATCTAGGTTCCTGGTTGCGATGGCCGGCACTTTGACCGGGGTGGCTGCCGGCTTTCGGCGGGGGGTCGGCTATGGTAGTGTACGTGTGGTCATTGGTGGTGTAGGGTGGCGGTTGGGGCGTGGCTTCGCCTCATCAGGGCACTGGCTGGTCTTCCTGTGTGGCATTTGCGGTGGGGGTGCTGTGTGTGTGGGGGGGTGCATAGATGGCGTGCTGGGGCATCTCCGGGCCTATGGTGCGGGGCTCTTGATGTGAGGGCCGGCCCTCCTCAGCTGCGGCTCCCTGCTGCTCTGCCCCTTGGGCTGGGGCCGGCCTGTGGTCGCTGTCAGGTAGATGGTGCATGCGGTCGGCCCGACAGAGATTCTGTCGGGCTATCTGTGTGTGCCTGTTGGTTGCTCAGGTTGGGTTTTTGGTGGTCCCCCCTCTCTTGGATCAATTTGGGCCCCACGTCTGGTGTGGAGCCCACTCCCCCCGGTCGTGCCCCCCTTTGGCGGGGGACCCCCTTGCCGCCGGTGCATTGGTGGCTCTCGGTGTCTAGGCTGGGTGGTGGGGTGCACGTCGGTCCGCCCTGGTTGCTGCCTGGCGGGGCCTGGGTGCCCTGGCTCTGTCGGGGCTCTGCCGGGGGGTGGTATGGCCTCGGGGCTTGGGGCTCGGTGTCCATGGCCGGATCTACTTGGGGGGGGCATGGGTCGCCGGCCGGACCTGTGGGCTCGTCGCTGCAGCTTCCTGGAGGCTCTGCATTGTGGTGGCTGGGGTCACCCGGTTCTTTCCTCTGCTCCTCTCTGGGGGGGGGGGGGGGGTTTCTCCCTGTTGGGAGACTCCTGTGGCTCCGGGCCTGCGGGCCGCTGTGTGTCTGTGGCTCCGGTCCTCCCTATGTTGCCATTGTGTCCTGGGGGGCTGGTCTGTGGGCCCCCGCTTCCACTATTGGGCATTCTTTTGGAGAAATCTGGTGGTGGCGGGCGTGCTTGCGCGGGTGTTTGAATTCAGGTGCTTTGACAGATGCACGCTAGGTTGGGTAGTGGTGGAAGCTAGATGATTCCTTGTGTGATGTTGAATGTTTCATGGTAATATTGTGGGTGGCATTGTGCTGTGAATGTTGTTTTGTCGTGGTGGTCTCTCGTTTTATCTATTTCTCTTTTATTATTTATTTACTCTTCCTTCTTCTCTTTCTTTAAAAAATAAAAATAAAAATTGAGCAATGATGATAAGTTCATTGAAACACTTCACAATGTTTCTACAATTAAACTGAGCACAAAAAAAAAAGAAAAAAAAATGTAGGCAAAAACATCCTTAATGCATCCATACATTTCCATGCTGATGACACAGTTGTTTATTGTCGAGCTAAAACTGTTGCTAAGGCTTTCCAGCTTTTGAAATCTGCATTCAACTACATCCAGACTGATTTGTTCCAACTCAAACTTGTCCTAAATGCCGACAAAACCAAAGGGAGCTTTTTTTAAATAGGAAGTTGGTCCCAGCAGTTCTTCCTCTTGACTTCATCCTCAAATGGTGTCCCCAGTGAATTTGTTGATTATTATAAATATGTGGTTATCTTGGTGACTCGCATTTCTCTTTAAAGCTCCATGTGGAAAACTTGGTAAAGAAACTGAAAGTTAAACTGGGTTTCTTTTTCAGAAACAGATCCTGTCTAACTCTGAATGTTAGGAAACACCTTGTATCTGTGACTTTCCTTCCCTCCATTGATTATGTTGACATTATTTACATGAACACCCCTACAAGAACCCTGCAGATGTTGGATGCTGTCTATCATGGTGCACTAAGATTCATAACTGGCTGTAACTACCGTACCCACCACTGCACCCTGTATTCACTGGTTAACTGGTCACCATTAACTTCACACAGACTCTCCCACTGGTACATTTTCATCTTTAAATCACTTCTTGGTCTGCTGCCTTCATACATCTCCTCCTACATGTCTCTGTGTGAGTGCAACTACAGCGTGCGCTCTCAGGACATCATTACCTGCAGTGTTCCCTCAGTGAGGACTGAACTAGACAAAAGGACCTTCTCCTACTCTGCTCCTGTTTCCTGGAATATCTTACAAAAAGATTTGAAGCTCTCGACCTTTGACCTCTCTAAGTGGCTTTAAGAATCTGTTGGACTCCTGGCAGGG
>NW_023626382.1:0-2954 GCF_014905685.2 Nematolebias whitei
TATGCTAAAATAAACTACTACTTAAAGAAACTGGTCCAGATGAAATGATCTAACTTTTTTTGTGTTATCTACCTGCATGATTGAGCCTACAAATCTTTTTTACTTGTACTACTATTCCTACTTCGCAGTTCTTCACTTATCGCAGGGGGAATGAGAACGGAAACCCCATACGATAAACGAGGGACTTCAGTATTGCTTTTGCCATTGTCAAGGTATTTCGGTCATGATTTTGGGGTTTTTAATTACATTTATCAAACGTATCTGTGTCTGTATAAAGTACAACTGGGTGAATGAAAAAAAATATATATATATATTATATATACAAATGACCAGGCAGCAAAGATAAAAACATCTAAACAAGAAAAAAAAAACATAAACCTCCTCATTAGGTTCAGCATATTCACACTTTCACCTTGTTGCTTTGCTTTCCCCTTTCTGTTTCATACAGAAGATAATAAAGAAGGTTTCCGATTCTTTTGTTACTCAATCAGTTCAACTACAATGTATGAGGTGGCCCGTGTGAAAATACATCAGAATACTGGGACATAAAAAATGATGTGTGGTACTGCACAGCTCCTTTACATCTCTCATTTCTAAGCCACTTTCAAATATCAGCAGGCCTGCTGACTGAGTCAAAATCCAAAAGCAATTTTCCCCACGGAAATGGATCTCTATTGATCCTTGTACTGAATTAATTGGATTCATGTCATGTCTGTGTAAAAATCAAATCACAGCAGAACACACGTGTGTTCGAGTCGGTGTGTGTTCTCTTGTTCTGTGCTTGAATGAGGCGTGTGTTTATGTTGTGTCCTTATAGGCATCTGTATTAATCAATAAGTCATTCAGTGACCATAGATTTGTAATATGGCGGTGTTGCCGCCTTTGATCAAGGTCAGGACATGCAATGTGTAGTGATAATAAAATACAGGTAGACAATTTATGCTGCCACCATCAATATAGTGAGGCTACATTATTGTTTATGCAACTCTGGGGGCCCAATTGGTTTTCTATCAGTTCTGCCCACAGTGGGAACACTATAATACACAGATGGAATGAGCCTGAATCCCATCACCAGTTTACTGTAGGTTCAGACTTTCTGGTCTGATATTGAACCCCTTAACTATAATATAAAATACATCAGTTTACTGTCAGTGTAATTCAGTTGTGTACCTTCAGAGATGTCCCTCGAGTCGGGGCTTTCCTTGATGCCTCCTTTGTCAAGGTCTCCTAAATCAGACGTCGTCTCCTCAGCCGACGATGTCACAGGAACCTCTTCGCTCACACGACAAGCCGAAGCATCGGGCTCGGCTGCTGCCGCTGCTGCCGAGGCCCTGGAAGGTACCCAAACATTAGCACAGTTAAACCAACACCGAGTGCTGTGTGCCTCATTACATGTTCATTTCAGGGAGAGGAAGGAGAGGCTGAGTGCACGGCGGTGGGGGCCGGAACAGTTCTTGGGAACTGAAGCAAATAAAACACACTCCCTTAAGTCTGACAGGACACATATTGCTACTAGCAAATTACTAAGAGGTGGTTCTAGTGTTTTGTTTGTTTATGATAACAGGAACATATTTTTGAGTCCACGTGGTAGGTCAACCACAGCTCCAAAATGTTAGTAACTTTACTGGTTTACATTTTTATTTTATATTCATTTGATACTGCATTACATTGCTACATAGCTGCACACATAGCTATACCCACAGCTATCAGCGTCCATAACTCTTGAATGGAACCAGGATGATGAGCTACAACACTTAATTTCCCTAATAAATTGTTTTTGAATTGAATTGAATACATTACTTGGGACAGTAGATGAGTTTTTGGTAATTGTACACATAGTGTAATTGTTAAATACTGCATTGTAGGCACTTGAGTATTTATTTACTCTACAAATAACGACTGACCTGTTTTAATAAAAGCAAAACAAATGTCACAGCATTTTTTTTTTAAGTAAATCCACTCTATGTTTTAAATTGCTCTCCACTGAAGGCAGTGTGTAGATGTATGTCCGTGTACTGTGTACTGTTATATATTAACACTTTCTGTAAGTATTTCTTTGAATAAACAGCTACAGCTGATCAACTTTTGGACTCAATCAGATTCAAGAAATCCACGTGAGCAAAGTAATTTTAGAAAACACAAAACTTGTTGTTACTCAATGAAGTTGACAATTGAACTCAAATTTGGTGTGGTAGTAGCTGAGGTCAAAGTTCACGCTCAAAAATCCAGGATTACTGAGCATGAACTTTGATGTTTTGAACCAATTTAGCCATGGCTGCCTCAGACGAGTTGGCAGGGGAGAGGACGAACTCCAGAAACCATCATATCACCATCAAACTGGTTGACCCACTAAGAAGTTTGGTACGAACACTAGCATCCTCACAAACTTCTATAGGTGCCTGCTGACAGGCTGCATCACAGGGTAGTACTGGAACTGCACCAGTCAGACCCAGAAAGCACTACAGAGGGTGGTGCAAACAGCAGAGGACATCACTGGTAGCAGTCTCCACACCATCCAGGACATTACCACAGCCGATCGCACGCAGCATCATTAAGGACCACACCCACCCAGCACAAGGACTCTTCCATCTACTACCCTCAGGCAGACGATACAGGAGTCTGCCATCGCGTACAAAAACATTCAAAGACAGTTATCCACAAGCTGTCAGATTACTGAACTCTTGATAAATAACACTGAACAACTGGCAATAACATTGCACCAAGCCTCATCTATGACAACTAATGTGACTAATATTAGCTTGTGACAGCTAAAATGTTTATTCTTTATTGCTGCTGCATTATGTGGCTGTATCTAGGCTGATACTAGGCTGTTTCATGTATGATACAGTATCTACCCAGTATGCATCTACCGTACCATCATAATTCAATCTCAGTGTCACTACCTGTGCAATAACCTGTTACACAACCTGTGTAGCATATGTTAAGTATGTGAT
>NW_023626383.1:0-2954 GCF_014905685.2 Nematolebias whitei
AATGACCCACTGTCGTTGGTGAGTCAAAGATAATTAACGTCTCACGTCCACATTTTATTAAATTCAGATGCACGTTATTATACAGTCCAGAAAAATGAAATAATCCGTTTAATTTATGAATATATGACAGCATATGTTCATACTACAAAAGGTTGTTAAGAAGGTGAAGAGGAGACGAATAATATCTGATTGGTTGAGCTGAGAAATGAAAAGGCTGAATGTGATTCAAATAAGTGATAAAGTTCACAATCACATTTGACTCTTCAAGAGAATTGTGTGTAAATAAATCAAACAATGATGTGTTTGAAGCTTTAAGGTCAAAATGCAGGTAAATCCAGTCAGAAATGTTCTTTGTATAAAACTAAACACTAGAACTCGACCTGACTGGATAAATGTGGATCCAGCAACACAATTCCCTCAAAAACTACATTTCTACTGCAGCTTTGCAAAGTATTACTGTGTGAATGTAAAATATGTCGTATTTAATTGTAATATGTTTCTTCTGAGTGTTTTGTCTGGCTCCATGTTACTTCATTAGTTGGGTCCATGTTTGGTTTGTGATGAACAGAACTCCACAATCAAATCAAACCATCCAGTGGCTCTATTGTTGTGACGATGCATCCCATGATGTCCACTTGTGTTCAAGTGGCAGCTCAGTTTGTGTACAAGTACTAGATTGTATGATGTGTTGAGTGTTGTATCACAGTTTCATGGTGGCTGGCTCTGCCTTCAGCAGGAGCAGTTCTGTTCACACTTTCATGTTTTACCAGAGCTCTTTGTAATTATATTTTTATAAAGTATGCTATATTTTAAAACTACTCACATATTTTACATCCAACATGTAGATTTTTATTCAATAACAATAAAATGAAGTCGGCTCTTATTAAAGAAGGATGTGACAGTGTGAGGTTTGAAATGTTATTTTTCTTATTAAATGTAACAATAGACATCATTTTGATGATGTCACTTTTAAATGTGACTTGAATTGTGTTTGATTTGTGCAACAACTGTTCCATGTGATCTCTGCAAACCCACCTGGAGCACGGCCTCCAGGGAGACTAAATAATCAAAGAACAAAACTATAATGATCCAAAGAGAAATGACTTGTGATCAGAAACATAAAGATCCATGAAATCATGATGAAAACACACTGATCGTGACATCATCACAGAGAAATCATCTTCAGTGCTCTTTATGAAATGGAAGAAGTTACAGGAAGCAGCTTTATGTCGTCCACATGACGTTTATCATTTGAAATGATGGAGTCATTTTTACATTCACATATTAATAACAGCTTTATGGTGAGAGTTACTTATCTAGTAGTGCTTCCTGGAGGATCACGCCATCTTAGAGCTGTTCCATTCTGGCTTTAAACCTCTCCACAGCACTGAAACTGCCCTGCTGAAGGTCTTTAACGACATCTTCAGATACACAGATACTGGTGATTCTGTGCTGCTTGTCCTGTTGGACCTCACAGCTGCCTTTGACACCATCGACCATGAGATCCTCATTGCTAGGTTGGAGCAGTGGGTGGGCATCACAGGGTCAGCCCTCAATTGGTTCAGATCTTACCTCACTGACAGATCCTTTTGTGTCTCCATCAAGGATTTTAGTTCCGCAGAGGCAGAACTTAAATGGGGGGTTCCGCAGGGGTCCATCCTGGGTCCCCTCCTATTCTCTTTATACCTTCTGCCACTTGGTGCTATTTTCTGGAAACACAACATGCCCTTCCACTTCTACGCCGATGACTGTCAAATTTACTTCCCCCTAAGACACAATAGCACATGCTCTTTTCAACCTCTGCCTGGCTGACATCAGGGACTGGATGGCTTTAAATTTCTTAAGTTTCAATTAAAAGAAGTCTGAAGTCATGTTGTTCCCTCCCAATGACACGATCACAAACCACTGCATCGACCTCTCCGCTCTAACCCTGTCAGAAAAACAACGAGTCACTAATCTGGGAGTGATAATGGACCCTTCCCTGAAACTTAGCAATCATGTAAACATGATTGTTAAATCATGCTTCTTCCAACTGAGGTGGCTGTCTAAAGTGAAGCCCATATTGTCCAAAAATAAACTGGAGACAGTAATACATGCATTCATTACATAATAATAATAATAATGTCATCACAATGTCAGCACTGTATGTTTCCATACAATGGTGAAATTAGTCTCTGCATTTAACCCATCCACCACCAGGTGGTGCAGTGGGTAGCTATTGAAAGCACCCGGGGGGCATTTTGGGGATGAGGTGTGCTGCCCAGAGACACCACGTGATATGCAGTGACTGGGGATAGAACCTGGGACTTTCGGGTCCCAAGACATCTAGGCTTGATTACTGCAATTCGCTCCTGTTTGGTATCAGTCAGACCTCCATTGCACGACTACAACTGGTCCAGAATGCAGCAGCCCGATTTTTAACCAGTACAGGCAAAAGAGAGCACATTACACCAGTTTTGGCCTCACTGCACTGGTTACCGGTTCACTTTCGAATCCAGTTCAAAATACTCATGTATGTCTACAAATCAATATTCACAAAATACTAACAATAATATGTTCATCTTACTGTGAAAAGTTATCCCCCGAGACCTGACGTCAACAGTCCGTCGATTAGAACAGAAATAAGCTGCGAAGTGCTGAGACATCTTCTGCTTTAACCAAATAAGGACGACCGCTCCAAGATGGCGGCCAAATTTCCTGCGCCGCAGCAGCCAATGAGGGATCTAGTGTTTATATGATATCTATGGGTCATTCAGGTTAGACTTCTGGTCACATGATGACAGAGTGGGTGGAGTTACATCTGATTCCCTGAGGGCATTCTCTCTGTGTCACAAACACCAGCCCCCATGAGGGTCAGGGTGCTGGAAGCCACGAGCACCCAGCTCTGTCAAAGGAACATATTAGTCATTGGCAGGAAGCTACCGAGAGACGGCAGGAAGTCCTTCAAAATAAAC
>NW_023626384.1:0-2954 GCF_014905685.2 Nematolebias whitei
TAAAGACGCTTCTTTGCCATTGATAAGTGCGACTCTTATCGGTTCTTCTCAGGTGCAGGTGAGTTGATATGACGCGAACGGTAAGGCCATGGGCAGAAATATAACCCAGGGTGAGCTAACCTCCAACAAACAAATAGGCCTGTTACAATAAATGATAAATGAAAATGATCAACCTCTTTTTCATTTATCGGCTTTATCGTTTCTTCATGTCTCTCTCTACTGAAGTCACTGGATGACAAAAAGCTCAACTCCAGTGCTCCTCACTGATCCCTTCCTTTCTCTTTTCTTTTTAAAATCCATTTTAACCATCAAAAATTGCGTTATTGGGTCATTAAAAGCAGCTAATCTGAGAAGCTAAGCTAACAGGCCGACCTCGGGAAAATCTTCCGTCTTGTCGTAGCTCCAGAATTCACGGTGAAACCCGTGCCTTTGTGTAAAAAGTTTTTCTCTGCAAAAAGAAGCTGAGAACTTGTTTACTGATGTTTTATTAAAAGCCTTGTGTGAAATATGCTATGCTAAAGAGGTCAAACCACACCGAGCGTCCGCCATTTTGAGAACCGAAAACAGGAACAAGACACAGCCCATGTCACGTCAAGGGGCCTCCCTCCCATTTTTCTTGAAGAGACACGCTGCTCGCTCCCTCACTATCCATCCTTTGGTTCAAACAGTCCTATACTGCCATCTGGTGGTCAAAAAAGGTACTACATACAAAAATTAACATTTCTTCTTAAATAATTATTGTCAAATTTCAAACAATTTTATCGTTTATTGCAATAATTTCTGAGATAATTAATCGCCCAGCAAAATTTGTTATTGTGACAGGCCTACAAACAAACAAGATGACTGTAATGGTGGAGGCAGTGAAGCTCACGGCGTTACCTGAGGCATTTAGTGAGGCTTTTTCTGCCTCATCAGCCAACATTAAGCCAGCCAGCATGAGTGGAAGATGAGGCAGAAGACCATGGAGAATGTTGTTTTTTTTACACAAGGCGGCTGAGACGGCTCCGTATGAGGTACGAGAAATACGCGTTTGTTTTGGTTGTATTTACACAGAATGCCCTGCGCTGTAGACCACTTCCTGCATTTGGAGCGGTCTCCGGTCCGCTTGTATTCACAATGCATTCGAACCGCGCTAGAGTTCATGTTAAACCGAGACCTAGGTATTTAGGCAGACCAGAGTTTGCTTTTTTGGTCCACATCAGAGTTCGATTGCACATTCGTACCTCCTCAAACGAACCAGACTTTCTAGGCAAACTGACTGGAGTTCGATTAAAGCGGACTAAACAGGGCTGGTGTGAATGCACCCTAAGAGGAAAAGCACTGAGTGGTGAAGTAGTGGTAATAGTGGTTCCAGTGAGGATCCTCACTGAAGAAAGACCTCACCAAATGATGCCTGGTCTGACCTTGCATTGCAGTGTTTCCCTTACCGTTCTACAGGGAGGGTGCCCCGCCCTGTCAACAAAACCGAAATGTCCTTCAATTACCGGCACTGACGTAGCGCTAAGCTAGTGGAGCACAAAAATCTACGGACGTAGCACTCCTCTTTTATCACGCATCCTCCTACCCCCAGTCGACAACTGTCGGCACAAAAGTAGCACGCAACACAGAAGTGTCTCTGTCTATACCACACCCACACCCCTGTTGAGAAAACTCCTCGAAGAGATGAGTGTCCTGCCAAGGCGAGTGAACACTGCATTGTGTCGGGTAACACAATGCTTACAGTGGTGAGGGGCTCGCCTTAAAGCGTTCTTCTGTATGCTCGTGAAAATGTTGGAAATTGTAATGGGCACATAATAGGATTGCTTCTCTGACTAAACAGTGTCATTTCAAAAATTTTAAAGGTCTCAGATTTTTTTTTCTGAATTTTTTTATTAATGCACTCATCAGTGGGCTGGACTTAAGTCATGGCACAGGCTGCCAGTTGAATAGCTCTGCCCTAAGATAACGCACCTGTGTAACCTATCTTTAATATAGACATATATTATATAGAGATTAGATCTATGTGTAATGGAGCATGTTTTTCTCTTTATTTAATCAGTTTTCTCATCAGCAACTACACAAACTGTTATCAAACCAATTCAAGATGGCTGCCACAGCTAACCCAAGTAAACAAAACAATGTATTTAACTCAGTCACTTTTATAGAGACTGAGTTCAAAATTGGTGTGGTAGCCATTGAGTCATCTCTGATTGCTTAAGATTTATTTATTTTTTTTACTACCTATTGGGAGTCAGTCCTGTTTGTTAGCAAAATATCTCCTAAAATACTGAACACATTTTAAGAAAGCTCTTGCAAGTAATCTTGGATGTACCCTCTACAACAGGGCTATTCAACAAAATTGCTCTGTGGGGCCACAGTTTCTGAAAGCCAACAGCTCGGGGGCCGGACATCCAGCGATTAAAATCATTATATAAATAAACCAAAGTTTACAATTATCTGTTACCTTTTAAATTTCTTTATTTTATTGCATTGAATCATAAATGCAATAAACAGAACCCAGAAACCTATATATATATATATATATATATATATATATATATATATATATTTTTTTTTTTTTTATGAAGTAGGGTGGATTGGAGTCCGGCCCGTGGGCCGCCAGTTTAACAGCCCAGCTTTACAACTTATTAACTTGGAGACACCCAAATTCAAGATGGCTGCTACAGTTAATTTACCTTAGACGGCACAAAAATGACCATAAGACAGTTTTACAGATATTGAGCTACAGTTTGATGTGGTAGTAGCCCAGAGTCATCCACAAAACACTCCCAACATTTAACAGCTCTTTCAACGCTACTTGAAACTGTTCAAGATTTGGCCAGCGACTCTTAACTTTGTTCCTTCTCATTCGACGAGGAGGAAAAAAAACAACAACTATATTTTAACTTTATTAAAAGACTCACTTCTTCACTGCTAATGACCATTTCTTCCAGTTAGGGTTGGTGTCACACTTA
>NW_023626385.1:0-2953 GCF_014905685.2 Nematolebias whitei
TATATATATATGTGTATATATATATGTATATATATATGTGTATATATATATGCATATATGTGTATATATATATGTATATATGTATATATATACATATACATATATATATATATATATGTATGTTTGTGTGTGTGTGTTTTTTTTAGAACTTTTTCTTCTTCTTTTGACTTTTCCCTCTGCATGGGTCGCCACAGCGAGTCATCCTTCTCCATCTCACTTTATCCTCTGCATCCTCTGTCCTCACTCCAACTACCTCCATGTCCTCTCTAACTGCATCCATATATCTCCTCTTTGTCTTTTCCTGGCAGTTGCATTTCTAATGTCCTTCTACCAATATACCCACTGTCCCTCCTCTGGACATGTCCAAACCATCTCAGTCTGGCCTCTCTAATTACTTTATCTCCCAGTTGTTCAATCTGTGCTGTACCTAAGATGATCTCATTGCTTGTCTTATCTATCCTTGTCACTCTTAAGGAGAACCTCAACATACTCATTTCTGCCACTTCCAGGTCTCTCTCATGTCCTTTGTCAATGCCACTCTCTCCAGACCATACAACATAGCTGGTCTCACCACTGTCTTGTAAACTTTTCCTTTGACATAGACTTTGTTGGTTTTCCTTTAACATTTGCTGACACCCTTTTGTCACAAATCACACCTGAAACTTTTGTCCATCTACTCCATCATGCCTGGACTCTCTTTTTCACCTCTTTACCACACTCCCTTTTTCCTGGACAGTGGATACCAAGTACTTGTAGTCCTACACCTTTGTGACCTCTGCTCCTTGTAGCCTCACTGTTCCACCGGCCTCCCTCTCATTCACACACATACTCTGTCTACGGCTGACTTTCATTCTTCTTCTTTCAAGTGCATACCTCCACCTCTCCAAATTATCTTCTACAAGCTCATCATACGCCTTCTGCTTTGCCTTTGCCACATCCCTCTTTGCTCTATGTCCTATCTCCTTATATTCCTGTCTCTTCTCTTCAGTCCTCTCAATGTCATATTTCTTCTTGGCTAATCTCATTCTTTGAACGGCATCCTGCACTTCACTATTCCACCACCAGGTTTCCTTATCATCCATTCTCTGTCCAGATGACACACCAAGTACCCTCCTACCCCTAGTAGGGGCGGCTGTGGCTGAGTGGTTAGAGCATTCGTCCTCCAATGCGAGAGTTGGGGGTTCGAATCCACCAGCAGTCACATGTCGAAGTGTCCCTGGGCAAGACACTGAACCCCTCATAGCCTCTGATGTGTGTCCCATCAGTGTATGAATGTGATCTAAAGCACTGATTAGTCTCTTTAGAATGATTTGTTAAATTAGCTTTGTAGAGATCTAGTAGCATGCTGTATGAATGGGTAAATGAGGACACAGATTGTAGTGTAAAGCGCTTTGAGTGTCTTGAAATATGATAGAAAGGCGCTATATAATTACAGTCCATTTACCATTCACCATCTACCTGTCTCTTAGGGTGCATTCACACCAGCCCTGTTTAGTCCTCTTTAATCGAACTCTAGCTTGTTTTCCTAGGAAGTCCGGTTCGTTTGGGGAGGTGTGAACGCGCCATCGAACTCTGTCACGGAACAAAAAGGTGAACTCTGGCTCAGGCTAAAACCTAGGTCTCGGTCCCGTAGAAGAAAACTCCAGCGCGGTTCGAGTACAGTGTGAATGCAAGCAGACCGGGGCCCACTCCACAAGCAAGAAGTGGAGTACAGCGCAGGGCAAACAAACACTCATTTCTCTTACCTTATATGGAGCCGTCAGCTGCCTTGTGTGAAAAACAACATTCTCCATGGTCTTCTGCCTCATCTTCCACTCATGCTGAGTCCTTTTTTGAAAAATGACAAAATATAACTCGTAAAACTGCTAAAACTTGATGCCACTCCGCTTTTGTTTTCATTTCCAGAAGAAGAAGAAGTGTCTTCAGAGGTTTTTGTGTTGTTTCTTTCAGTAGTTCTTGGTGCAGCGCCACCACAGGCGAGTGGGGGAACAGGTTGGTTCAACAGGTTGATTCAACAGGTTGGCTTGACTGCACAGTGCAGGGTGAATGCAAATGCACCAGCTCAGATGTAAACAAAATGTCATGAATATTGGTCCCCAACCGAACCGAGTCTACCGGACTATCAGGTGTGAAAACAACCTTACTGTTGCCATAGTAGTCCAGTCATCTGGAAGCTCTTTCTTACCACCCAGAGCCTTTAACAACTCCTCTCTGAACTCCTCACAACATTCTTACTTCTTTAGTGTCAGTTTATAAAGGGTATTAATATGGTGTAAGTGTAGTGTCATAAACATCTTAAAATTTGATCTTTGTCACATCTTCTGTAATGTAAGAAAAATATTTTGTTCAAAATTACAAAAAAAGAAAAAAAACCACAAAACTGAATTGTACAATATATAGTTTTAATTTATCTTAGATCCACTTCCCCCACACAGTATGCTTGTGTAGAAGAAATCATAAATGTATATGCAGATGGACGGACAGACACATTACATACTTTGGAGCCATTTGAAGAATCATTTTTCATCTTGCACAGTAGTTTTAGTCTGTGTGTGTGTGCACAGCCTAATATGCAGCAGCTGTTGTCCTACCAGCAGTGTGAATGGGATTAAGAGTGTGTGTACAAGCTCCTTCAGTCATCCAAAGTGTTTAACTGTATTCACTGAACCCGTTCACACGTAAAAGACTGTGCACAGATTGCATTCCCTCGAATGTTATATTTGTGTATGACAGACAGGCTGTCTATAGGGTAAATGTTTCTGGTACATTGTAACTTGTACTTTTTTTTTCCTCAGTGTCACTGTGTGTGGGGGCTTACAGCAACTGTGCAGATATGGCTTCATTTCTTAAAGTTTGGGTTTTTACAAATGCCAGCAGCTTATGGAATTAAATATAATATAATGAAAACTTGATTAAATATGATTGGGAGAAGTTGGAAAGGTTGGGTCTTTAC
>NW_023626386.1:0-2953 GCF_014905685.2 Nematolebias whitei
GTTGTAAACAAATATTTTAGTAATCGAGTAATCTATAGATTATTCTGGCGATTAATCGGGTAATCAAAAACATTTGTCAGGTTCTGCAGTAACTACTGTACTTATTTTTTTGAGTGATATAAATACCCCAAAAAAACCATTAAATAAACAACCCATTTAATTCCTCTTTTTTAAAATATTTTATTGGTTAAGTTGAATTATTTTTAAACATAAAAATCTAAATGCTGTACAATAATTTTCATGGATTGGAAAACTGAATGGAATTTACAAAGTAGGATCTGGAAGGCCGTCATTTGGATTGAAGGTGGAGATGATCTTCTGGATCCTTCATCTTCCACCACGGCCAGCAGCTGCACGTCTGATGATGATCACATTTAAAATGCTGTTTGTGAACTCAGCTGCTGCACAACCAACATCCTGGAGCCGTTTGTACGAAGCTGTCCAGCGTATGACTCTGCCATTCACTGAAAAGAAGAAGAATAAAATTATTATTTTTTTTTTGTTTTGTTTTGTTACGCCAATAAATAAGATATCTACACTTTCTGATGACATGCTGCAATCAAAGCAAGTCGGTTGTATTAGATTTATGCTTTTATTTACGTGTGAGGTTGGAGGATGCTTTAATTAAAACCCTCTGTCACTGAATTATTTTTAACCATCACATAAAAATTTAAATGCTATAAATAATTTGTATGGATTGGAAAACTGAATGGAATATTTATGTTAGAAACTGAGTAAGATAGATGATGTAAAAGTTTGAGTTTGTACACTGAGTTCTGCAGACGTATTATTTAGTCTTGATTGCTGAGCTATAAACAAATATGACAGTAATAATAATAAATGCAGATTAATCACAGTTTTCAGTCATAAACAGCAGCAAGAAGAAAAACAAAATCCTACTAACCCATTTAAATACATTTACACTTAAAATATTCACCTTTAAATATCTCATTTAAGTCAGGATGGAAGTACAGCAATAAATAAATGCGTCGGTCTGTTGCAGCGGGCGTTTTCTCTTCAGACGCTGCAACGTGGACGACGTGCAGTTGTGATTACTTCAGTTCTGTTTGCACTGGAAGCATTTCGCTGCGTTGTCTTTTCTGTTTAGCCGAACATGTTCCCAAACTTTTGACAGTTTTTGTTGTTTATGGGGGCTCTTCTACACAATCTCCGTTCCCTTCATAGCTACAAACTTACCATCCATCATTAAACAGGGGCGGAGGCCTCCGTGTTCAACTGTCACCTTCTTACAATGCTGTTGTTGCTAGTATCACTCAGCCCCCTGTGAATAACAAGCGGCCGTCATGGCACTAATGATCGGTAGTTAGGATGATGGTCCTCCACTAACATGTGAACAGCTAGTTCTGGCTGTCACAAACTGGTTGATCCACTATGAGAAGATGCTATTTATGAGACCGAGTTTACTGCAGCTCCTCTGACAAAGTCTTTTGGATAAAAGACAAAACGTAAAAAAAAAAAAAAAAATAATGAATCCATCCAGAGGACCTGAATTAACTTTTAAATTACTCCATAATGTTTTTAATACTCTACCTTGTGCCACAGTTTTGGAAAAAACCATCAGAACCTGCAACTCAATGAGAACGTGCATTTTATGACTTTTGGTTGGGATGTGTTGTACAAAATTAATAAATTCTGTAAAACAAAAACAAACAAACAAAAATCCTGAAACAAAATATTGAACATCAGTGGGATTTTTGAAAAACGAGAAAACACAACTGTCTTGAAAGCTCGTAAAGCTCCGGTGTACTTTGCAGTAGAAACATGGTTCAAAGTTTTAACAGATCACACAAAGTTTGCACAAGTTTATTTTACATGACTGAAAGGGCGCTTTGGTACATTTTTATGTTTTTTACGTAATCACAGCTTTAATTTAAGTATTTTTTGGAGTTTGTTTAATGAAATATTCGACCAGTAATTAACGATGTTTCAAATGTCTAAACATTTAAAAACTTTTAAAAAATATATTTTTACTCCTACAACCTGTTTTAGTACATAAACAAAGTTTACAGCAGAATGTAGGGATTTGCATCTCTTTTCAGCCAGTGTGTCTCTTTATTTCCTTTATTTAAACAGATTTAAAACCCACTGAGTTCAAGATCTCATTTGCAGAAGGGACCTGGGCAACAAAACTCTGAAGGACATAAGATTTTCTCTCAAATCCAAAAGCAGTGTTCACAAACCCACATTTCTGTAGAATTTATTTTTATTCAAAATATTTAAAAATCTGGCAGTGAAGGGTCATTATGATTTGTCCTCTGTAAGACTAAAATAATTGTGTGTGTGTGTGTCAGAGTTTTCTGCTGCTCACGATTTTCAACAGCAACTGTTTTATTTGAGGCTTACTTTTCAGTCTGTTTTTTTTTTGTCTACCTCTCATTAACTTGACAGCCAGTGAGTTACCATGGTGACCATAATTTAGCCCCTGGCAGCAGATTTAACGTTTCTTTTGTTCTTGGTTCTCGTCATACTTCTTTTACATCAAACTGTTGACATTTTTTTCTTAGTTTATGTAATTACTAAACTGATGTTCCATTTTGGGGAGTAGTTGCATCAACACTCTTCAAAATGTTCTCAGAAATATAAGTATCAAACAAAACAGTCGTATAAACCTACAAATTGTATATTTACTTCAGTTTTGCCATTATTTGCTATAGCATTGGTTTAAAAGGGAACAAAACGATTGTACATCAACTCAGTCACATCAGAATCATTGAATTAAAAAAAAAGACGTGCTTCTAAGGTGTAAATATTCTACTTTTTAATTTTTAATTTTTTTATATTTTGTTTTATTTGTATTTATTTATTTTATTGATTTATTTTTGTATTTTTAATTCTATTTTTTTATATTATATTTATTCTTTTATTTTTGTTTAAATTGTATATTAATGTTTAAAAAATATATATATAGATATAGATGGATGGATGGATGGAT
>NW_023626387.1:0-2953 GCF_014905685.2 Nematolebias whitei
TGGACAGGTGATGATTTCCAAAGGGGGGACTGTAGTGAACTTGACCTAAGGTCAAAACCCTTGACCTTAAGAACCTTGTGGGACAGAAACTGTCATTTCATTGATTTGAATCCAGAAATACAGGTTCACTAAACTGAACTGAAGAGCTAAGGCTCTTCATCCTCTTAATCTTCTTTATCTTTTATTTCCTTACTTTTCTAAGTTTCAATCATTTTATTTCCTATACACTTTTTAATGTGTATTGATTCTCTTTAAAGTATGAGACTCTGAATCAAACTATTGATGTCCTTCAACAACTGAGACATCATTTTCAAGTTTGTGTTTTATTATTTGTTACATCTTTTTATTTTATATTTTATCATGTTATGTTTGCTTTTATCAATTATGATACTAATTTGGTTACAACTCTATTCATAATGCACAAAATTCACAATTACTCAAAATGGTTTTCAATCATAAAGTATTGAACAGAATTTTATTTGACTAATGCACTTGCTCCCTGCCTTAGAAATCAAATGGCAGAAGCTAGAGGAGGGGTCTAGTTCTGGGGAGACATTTTTTCCTGTAAATGACAGCAACAGTTTTTTTTTGGCTCATCAGGGAAGCAATGGCAATTGTCTAATGAAATGACAGAGTGATCAAAATTTTGGTAAAGATCGTTTTAACTATTACAACACCACAGTTTTACACTATCACATATTCACACTGTACAGCACAATATAAACTTATAATGTAATCTCACACTTATTCATAATCTCACACTCACATATTTATACATCACTAAATATATAAGAAAAATTTGGCAGCATTAGTTTATTTGAGGGATTTCCTCAAATCAGGGAGGATTGTATAATCTAAGAAACTATTAATTTGATAATCTGTTTAATGAGGCCAAAAGCAAATGTCTTTTAACTTACAAACAACTGTGTTCAACAGAACTTGTTTTTAACAGATTCTGAGAAGTGCTTGAAGTTGACCTGTACTGACCTGTACTTGTTTAAAAGTACTAGGAATTTCTGGGCGCAAGATCAACTGTTGTATACGACTGTTTTCCATCAAAGCTGTTTTGATAACTCAGAATTGTTTTAGCAACGAATGTGTGCTTATGTCAAGCTGACCTAAGAAGAATTTGTTATTCTTAAGTGTTTTTCTAAAATGGTAAAGGACTGATAAAGTGTTATACAACCTTCTGACTTCTGACGTCAATGGGAGGTATAAAAAAAATATACTGTACTGCATTTAGACAGGGGTTCTGCCTTTTGAGGTCCCAGAGGTATCCCTGGCTGTTCGGCCTACGGGCTAAGCTTCAAATAAACCCCCATTTGCTGTCAAACAGAACCAAGGTGTCTACTGTTTTATTTAATGAACCCAAGTATTGATGTAGATGCTACTACAGTGTGACATACAGTTTGTGGTATTCAATAAATAAATAAAAATTAAACCTGATGTCTTCATTTTCAACTTTAATGTTCATGCTACATGTTTAGCATAATTTTAAATTTGAATTACATAATGTCGATAGCTTCATTTAGTTCAAAGCTTCATTATATCTCGCACACTAACATAAATACTGTTTATTATTATTAAACTTATTATTTAGCACATTTAGATGTTCTAGTGCAGTGCGACGTGTGCGCGTGCCACAATCTATAAACAGTGATATTAGAACTGGATCAGATTGTGTCTCTTCTAACACAGATGTCGGTCACAGCACCTAGAATCTGACGTAGATTAACTACGAGATTAAAAATATATACCATCGGTCATAGTTCTGAAAGAACTGTGTCCGCCGCCATGTTGACAGAAATATAGTGTCTGTCCGCGAGTGCGTGTGCGCATGTGGTTTAACACAAAGCCTAAGCGGGAGATGTTTACATTATCAGTGGGGGGTCAGCGAAAAACCTCCACTCTGTAAGGTGGATTCAGAAACCTCCAGATTCAAAGAGGGGGCCACTGGTGTCATGTAAATGATCAGCAGAACTGCAGAGAGAAAGCTGCGGATGCACTCAAAACATGCGCCGCGTAAACGGCCCCTTAGTGCTTGATTAGTGAGCACTTCTAGACTTATTGGTGTTGTTGTTTTACTTTTGACTCCAGTGCGCCCCCTAAATTATTCAAACAATTACATCTCAGTGATACATCATCCAATCTGTACCAGATTTTTGGTGCGTCATCTGTAAGCATGTCTAGACACATTAGTACTGCTCTTTAACATTTGACTCAAGTGTGCCACCTAGATTATTCAAACTGTTATATATCAATGATATATTATCTGATCTGCACCAGAATGTTTGTGCATCATTACTGAGCACTTCTGTACACATTGGTATTGTTTAACTTTTGACTCAAGTTTGCCCCCTAGATTCTTCCAACAGTTATATCTCAATGAATTATCATCCGATCAGAACCATATTTTTGGTGCATAATCGGTGAGCACGTCTAAACACATTGATATTGTGGTTTAACATATGACTCAAGTGTGCACCCTCATACTGTTATGGGCGGAAGGCGATTGCAAAGTTTAGGCATATACGCACCCTGGTGGACACGTGCGGGAATGGCATGAGAGCATTCGCAACAGCGACTGGGAGGCATTGATGGAGCGCCCGTGGTCACGAGAGATGTTGAAGGTTCGGAAAATGCACACTCTGGTGATTGGGCGCGGGATGGGAGCGTTCACGATGGTGACTAGGCGGCGTTGCTGGAGCTCCCGCAGTCGCTGTAAGGCCGGAGCGGCGCTTTGCTACAAGGGCCTTCAATGCTGCTTGCAGCTTTAATTTGTTTCTGTTGGGGAGCCCTAACCTAGAAGATGTTAAACTCCACTGTTAAACTTGAATGAAAAAGTTAGAATCTGGATGTAGTGAACTAAGCCTCAGGTCAAAACCTGACCCTGAGGACCTTCATGGGACAGGAACTGTTATTTCATTGATTTGAGTCCAGAAATACAAATTAG
>NW_023626388.1:0-2953 GCF_014905685.2 Nematolebias whitei
GAAGAACCCGTAAATGTATGAATATATCCTGCATATGTCATACTACATTTGGTGGCCCGTTACGGGTTCATAAATGACTGTGTATTCGTGTAAAGATTGATTTTACGTGTTGGCATGAAAAATAACAGTTTGTCAGCTGTGCTGAAACGCCTCTGAAGCTGCGCCGCTTGGAGCTTGGCTCTGCATGTTTATGCTGGCTATGTTATGAAAGCTGAAATAGTGTCATTGAGTCTTTATGAAAGCTGAAATTGTACGCCTGTTATGGTAACTAAAAGCTGGTTTTGAGCTGTGGAAACGCTTTATTCTGTTTAAAGACGGTCCAGATGCGGTTCTGGTCCGGCTCGGTTCTGAAAAGGTTCGGACGAGTTGTTTAAATAGCTAGAAAGACGTTTTTGAGACCGGAGTAGCAGACTCCGTGCAACTCAGAATTGATTCGTTACAGTTTTTAACAGAAAAAGTGCATTTTGACAGTTTAAAAGACGAAAGGTTGACAAACTTATTTCAGGCTAATCTATTATGCTAGTTGGAAAAACGCTTCGTGATTGGTTGAATTTGCTGCTGTGGAGCGCTCTGATTTGCTGAGAAAGTGAATGACGTGCCTACGTCATTTCCTCTCACCCCCGTGCCGCTCTGTCATTGGTGATTTCAGTCACGTGACCCGGATATGAAAACTCGTTTTCATAGGGAAATAAAATCTGCTTTTTAAAGCTGAAAAGCGCTTAAAAGCTGTATTCTGATCAACTGTTAAGTTCTTCGAAGCATACTCGCTGAAATTTTGTCACGTTAGAGTTTAAAATCCGTCATTAAATGATGTTTTTGAACAACGCTAGCGATGCTAATTTTAAGCTAACAGCTAACGACCGGATGAGTGACATGTCACGTCACTTCCTCCATGTCGGAAATGAGCTTTGCCGTGCTTAAAATCACTAAATAAAGCTGCCATATGTCCCAGAAAACTCATGTTTCATGCAAAAAAGTGGTGCTTGTTGAAAGAACGCCACATTTACGCTTAAATTCGTTCAGAAATGTTGATTTTAACCGAGTTTAGCCGAAGCTAACTTTAAGCTAAGCGGCTAAAAACAGGATGTCAACCGAACGTCACAGGAAGTCGTCATAGACTCCTGCTGGAAAAAAGCTAAACACTGCCACCTCCTGGAGAAACTTGAATTCACGGTTTCACTTCAGTTTTAGGTATTTTAGTGAAATTAAACGTTTTTTTTTCTCTGTAAGACGAACTTTGAGTTAACAAACTTCCTCTAGCTGAATAATCACTGTTATCTTGCACTTAAAAAAGTAAGAGGTATTTATGCAAAAAAAGGCATTTACCAGGACATTTTCATTCACTGAATTCCTCAAACAAGGAGGGACAAAATGAAAAATTAGAAACTTTTTAAAAGATACGGTTCAAATATTCACAGAGGTGAAAAGTTTACTCATTTTGCTTGAAAGATAATACACGTTTAATTGCAAAATCACTAAATAAGAGTAAACTTATCAGGAAAAAGAAACTTTTCTGTTTAAGTTACCACCTAAAAATACATCTTCCTATTTAATTTTAAATAGAGGATGAGACAGGAGAACAGGAATAACAGTTTTTCTGAAGAAAGACCGATTAATCCTGACACATCATCAACTTTTCTTTTTCTTTTCACCACTTGGTTCTATGAGTAACTGTTAAAATAGCAAATTTCTGGAAGTAAACGGTTTAAAAAACATTTTAAACTTATGTTGCTGTGAGACTAAAAAGAAAAATTGCAGGTTTATTAAAAATTCGGTGTTTTAGAGTGTAATACACTAAAAAGAGCTTGGTAATCTAGTATCTGTTAAGAAATAAGCACATAAAAAGTAACACTGCCAGAGAGCATTTACTTAAATATTCATGAATTGGGGTAAAACCTACAGAAAGGTACCCACATTTGAATAAGGTGATTTATAACAGTACTTTAGTGTAAACCCAAAGTTAAAATAGTGTGACACTCATTGACATTTGAATACAATTATTTACCTGTAAAAATATCTGAAGCTTGCAACTGTTTTAAACAGATAAAGTGCTACACAGTGAATGAACATGACAGGTGTGTTAGAAAAAGACTTTGGTCCTTATGGGATAAGGGACTGTTTAGAGAATGCGTTAGCGCTTCTGACAGATTCCTTACATCCATATGATAAACAGGCAGAGAGCATGAACCCAAAAGAGTTATTGGACAATCTGAAGGAGGTTGCAGAAAGTGTGACCTCTACGGAAATTACAAAGTCAAGTTATGATCAGCTGGCTAAAATCGCAATTTTGCTGAAAGAATCATTCTATACGGTTGTTGAGAAAGCTGATTACCTTGCAATAAGGTTAGACAGTGAAAAAGAGGTGGTTCAGAAAATTGAAGAACACTTCCTTCAATTTAAAAGTGAACACGAAGTCCTCACAAAAAAACATTCTGAACAGATGTTTCAATCACAGCAAAATGCAAATGCAGAAATTGATTCGCTGAATAGCAAAATAGATGTGCTTAACAAAAAGCTGGAAGAACGCAGGATAGATAAACACAATTTACAACAGCTACATATGCGTTTAGAAAGTGATTATCATACATCACAGGAACGTTTAAAAACATGTGAAGAAAAACTAAGAGCGGCAACAAATAAAAGTTCTGACGTGGGGCGAGTTTGTCCGGAACTCAGAGAAGACCGTGGACAGAGTCCAGGTCACCCACAAACACCTCAGAAAGATGTTGTTGCACCTCCTGCTCGTAATCCACCCTCACCTAAAGTGGCAGGAACAGACCTGAACAGGTCTCCTCCACAAAACATGCAACAGAGTGCATGGAAACTTCCTCTTTCAATGGATGTTCTGCTAAAACTCTCAAAATATGTACAACGCTTTGTACCTGGACCGATGGGCTCATCTGGAACAAAAGCGTATCTCAGAGATCTAGAGTTCAGATTGAGATCTTATCCT
>NW_023626389.1:0-2953 GCF_014905685.2 Nematolebias whitei
ACACTGGCATGATGTGTCCAACTCAAGTTGTTACTAAATCTCTTTCAAAATGATCAGGAACAAGTTTGAAGATTCATTTAGTTTCAGTGAAAAACATTCATGTGTAATTTATGATGTTCCTGAATCAAACTTGAATAAAATGTGCACTCTGTCCATCATGGCCATAACAGCAACTAAAATCATTTTAAAAGCAGCTCACCAGATATAATTCAGTGTTAGACTTTTCTCCTCTGTCTCTTAATAAATACTTACCTAAATGTTTTTGCAGCTTTTGAATCGTCTTCTGCTGAACTTGATCCACCAGAAAGACTGTGTGGTTCACAGAGTTTCTGCACAAATCAAAACATGAAACTTTAAATTAAAATGTTCTGAGAGAACAACAAGTATCATTTTTATGCAACTAACCAGAAACCTCCAGTGATTTTGGTCGACATGGACAAATAACACAAAGCTCTTGTAATTCTCAACATTTACCAGGAAAAACAAACACTTGATGTTAAAATGATATAAATGTCATTTCTGACATTAATGTACAATTTGAACTTTATTTTTCCAAATGGTTATTGTCACTTAAAATATTAAAAATATTAAATGATTTTAAATGAAACATTCCTGTTTTTACTTGAACTATGTTGCATTTCAACGAGACAATACATTTTCTGCACTAATGATGTGATTTCTGGTAAAGCCGTACTTACCCTCGCTGTTTCTACAACATCCTGAAGAACGAGCAACAAACACAGAAACTTAGGGACAATTCTGTGGAAAATGTCCAACTTTCGAGGGCCTTTATTTTGAAATTCCACATGAGATCTTGGTGACATCTGGTGAGCAACATCTGGAGATGTTCTACAGTCAGCCTGAAGTGAGACTGGTCACTGGAAACTAAGAGTTTTGTTTTAATATTAATGGAAACTTCAGGGAAAACAATTGAACATTCTCACATCATGAACATACAAATAACCACAAAACAGAGACTAAAGTCAAATATTATGGATCATATTAACAGGCGGACATTAAAAATCATTTCTGAACATGGACCAGCAAGAATGACTTCAATCAACTCGAGTCAAAACATGAAAAACTCACTGGAGTTTTTTATTTATTTAACTTACAACACAAAAAGTTCTCTACTCTTTGGATATGGGGGCGAGATTGAAACTTTTTGTGGAAACAGCTGAGCAGGAATGTTGGTCCCGTTACAGCTTCCAGTGCTAACACGTGTTTTATGTCCAGAGTTTGGACCAACAGGAGACACACATCAGCTTTTATTTTGAAAGAACCTCGCAAGCGTGACTACCTGGTGGTGTTAGCACGTGCACAACCAAACCGCGTGAGAGCTGACTTTTTGAAGTGGAGGCTGCTGGACCGAAGTTTAATATTGAACCACTTTACTAGAAATTACAACCATACCTGTTAGAGAACAAACATGTGGTTGGTGGAGGTCTGACGTGAAGCTCCTGCTCCTACACAGAAAAATAGAGACACAGTCACGAGACTAGATTATCCAAGCACGCGACGACACGTGGCTGCTAACAGCTACACATGCTAACAGCTACAGATGCTAACAGCTACACATGCTAACAGCTACACATGCTAACAGCTACACATGCTAACAGCTGCATATGCTAAAAGCTACAGATGCTAACAGCTACAGATGCTAACAACTTGTTAAAGACGTGATTTGGCTGCGGGCCACCGGATCCTGAACCCCCCTCCAGCCCACGTCTTTACCCCCGGCTCGAACCTCCCTCAGAAGTGGCAACTCATGCTAACAAATAAATCAAGGAAACGTCCAATGAGTTTTATCAGTTATATTAAAAAAGACAGGAGAAGATTACAATTTCACAGCGCTGGACTCTACACAATCATGTGACACGTTCACAGAACCGGAAGAGCCCCGAAGTCCCGTGTCGTCAATCATTTATGGGGTCCTAGACTCCACCTTTTGCAGAAGGGGAGCTCAGCCTATCAGTGAATGAGGGGGAGCGACTAAGTGTGGTTTTATGTGTAATGACGTGTAAGGAAAACACGAGACGGTGCTTTAAAGCCTTTTCTACGTGATGTGGCAAGCTGATTAAACTATTTTTTAACAGATATTGAATTATCATGGAGACTCTTCTTAAGAGTTTGCTGGCCCAGTTTAACCCAGTCAGAATCGGGTCATAATTTCATTATAATCCCGTCTTTGAGCAGATTAAAACATAGGACCAGTCTAAATAGGAAATATCTTAAACTACAGACACCAACAACTACAGACGCTAACAGTTACAGACGTTAACAGCTACAGATGCTAGCAACTACGGACGCTAACAGCTACAGATGCTAACAACTACAGACGCTAACAGCTACAGACGTTAACAGCTACAGATGCTAACAACTACAGACGCTAAGAGCTACAGACGTTAACAGCTACAGATGCTAACAACTACAGACGCTAACAGCTACAGACGTTAACAGCTACAGATGCTAACAGCTACAGACGCTAACAACTACGGACGCTAACAGCTACAGACGCTAACAACTACAGACGCTAACAGCTACAGACGCTAACAGCTACAGATGCTAACAGACTGAACTAACTTCCTCTCCACAGACAATAAGCTGCAGCGTTACAAGCCTCTGGCAGCAGCAGCTTGGAACTAAATCACAGAATAAAGTATTTGACTCACGAGAAGTCTTTTTTCATCAGTAATTGAAATAAATCACGGAGCTAAATCCAGACGAAGCTTCTCATCATGAAGGAAACCAAACAGGCCGAGCTGTGACGTCATGTCCACATATTTACCAGCAGCAGGGTTGCCAGGTGAGAAATGTAGGATTATCGTACTAGAGACATAAAATAATCGTATTTTGAGGGAAATTATTGTACACCCGTCATAACCAAAATAACAAATCTATTAACACACTATAGTAGTGATGGGTCCGCTTCCAGACCGGCTCTGCTTCTTCT
>NW_023626390.1:0-2953 GCF_014905685.2 Nematolebias whitei
CAGGTCGGCGATTTCCCCTTCTCCTCCGTCTTGTTATGAGGAGGAGGCGGTTGATTTGACCTTAATTCCCCCCGTTTATCATGATCTGGCCCCGGTTTTCAGCAAATCCAGGGCTCAATCTCTACCTCCACACCGACCGTATGATTGCTCAATAAATTTGCTTCCTGGTGCTCCCTTGCCTTCTTGTCGTTTGTATAATTTATCTGGTCCTGAGAAACAAACCATGAGGGAGTACATTGACGCATCATTGTCCTCCGGCCTTATCCGCGCTTCTACCTCCCCAGTGGGAGCAGGCTTCTTCTTCGTCGCCAAGAAGGACAAATCTTTGAGACCCTGTATAGATTACAGAGAACTAAACCAAATAACTGTAAAAAACAAATACCCTCTGCCTCTCATTGAATCCATCTACGGGCAGCTACAGGAGGCTGTAGTTTTCACCAAGTTGGACCTTAGGAATGCTTATCATCTGGTTCGTATTAAGGAGGGGGATGAATGGAAAACGGCCTTCAGAACACCTTTTGGCCATTTTGAATATTTGGTAATGCCTTTTGGTCTAACTAATGCTCCCGCCGTGTTCCAAGCACTCGTCAATGATGTACTAAGGGATTTTTTGAACCAATTTGTCTTTGTTTATCTTGACGACATTCTCATTTATTCTAAAGACCGACACCAACATTCTCAGCACGTTCGGGCTGTCCTTCAGCGTCTGTTGGAAAATCAACTGTTCGTCAAGGCGGAGAAGTGTGAGTTCAGTGTGCCCTCTGTGACCTTCCTGGGATTTGTGTTTAAGAGTGGTCAGGTTTGGACAGACTCTGAGAAGGTCAAAGCGGTTGTGGAATGGCCGACCCCCACTAACCGTAAACAACTCCAACGCTTCCTGGGCTTCGCCAACTTCTACCGCCGCTTCATCAGGAATTACAGTCAAGTTGTTAGTCCTTTAACCAAACTCACCTCTTCTCTCCGTGTTTTTTCTTGGACCAGGGATGCGGAGGTGGCCTTCCTGAGGCTCAAGGCACTTTTTTCCTCTGCTCCCATCTTGACTCACCCCGACACCAAGTTGCAGTTCCTTGTTGAAGTAGACGCCTCGGACTCTGGAGTGGGTGCTGTTTTGTCTCAACGATCCCCTACCGACAACAAGGTCCACCCCTGTGCATTCTTCTCACGCCGATTGTCTCCTGCGGAGGCCAACTATGATGTGGGCAATCGTGAGTTGCTGGCCATAAAATTAGCGCTCGAAGAATGGAGGCATTGGTTGGAGGGGGCGGCGTTGCCTTTCATCGTCCTCACTGACCACAAAAACCTCTCTTACCTTCGGAGTGCCAAGAGACTGAACTCTAGACAGGCCAGGTGGTCCCTGTTCTTCACGAGGTTTAACTTCTCCATCTCTTACCGGCCGGGGTCCAAGAACGTAAAGCCTGATGCCCTTTCCAGACAGTTTTCGTCCTCTGATTCCCCCGAGACGGCCGAGCCCGTCCTTCCTGACTCCTGCGTGGTGGGTGCCACATCCTGGGGGATCGAGAGGGACATCCTTCGGGCTCAACGGTCTGAACCCGACCCTGGTAATGGCCCACCTGACCGCTTGTTTGTCCCCAAGTCTGTGGTCAGCCAGGTTCTTCAATGGGTTCATTCTTCAAAATTTTCTTGTCACCCCGGCGTCAACCGCATGATCTCCTTTACTAGGAGACACTTCTGGTGGCCCACCTTACGCCAGGACATCAAGCGTTTTGTGTCAGCCTGCACTGTCTGCGCCCAGAACAAGAGCTCCCATCGATCTCCTACGGGACTACTCCAACCCCTTCCTGTTCCTGGTCGTCCCTGGTCCCACATCGCACTGGATTTTGTGACAGGTTTACCCCCATCTGAAGGGAACACGGTCATTCTCACCATCATCGACCGATTCTCTAAGGCGGCACACTTCGTTCCATTGCCAAAACTTCCCTCTGCAATGGAGACTGCCCAACTCTTGGTCGTCCATGTCTTGAGGCTTCACGGCATACCTTTGGACATTGTCTCGGATCGTGGTCCTCAATTTGTGTCCCGGGTCTGGAAGGCCTTCTGGAACGCCCTCGGCGCCTCGGTGAGTTTGTCCTCAGGATATCACCCCCAGTCCAATGGTCAATCCGAACGTTGCAACCAAGAACTTGAGTCTACCATTCGTTGTGTCATTGAAAATAACCCGGTTTCCTGGTCTTCCCTTCTTCCGTGGGTCGAGTACTCCCACAATACCCACACTTCCTCTGCTACCGGCCTCTCTCCTTTTGAGGCTTCCCTGGGTTACCTGCCCCCGCTGTTTCCCCGTGAGGAGGCTGACGTCTCTGTTCCTTCTGTCCAGCACCACCTACGACGTTGCAGACGGATTTGGAGGCAGACCAAGGAGGCTCTTCTACGGGCTCGTGACCAATCCAAACGGGGGGCCGATCGTCATCGCATCCCTGCTCCTCCGTACTCTGTAGGACAGCAGGTTTGGCTCTCCACTCAGCACATTTCTCTCAAGGATTCCTCTAGGAAGCTGGGACCCCGTTTCATCGGACCCTTCCCCATTACCAAGATTGTCAACCCCACTGCTGTCCGGCTACAACTCCCTCGCTCCATGCGAATTCACCCTACCTTCCATGTGTCTCAGGTAAAACCCCTTGTGGTGGACCCTCTGAACCCCTCCACCTTGGGTCGTCCGCCCCCCCGCATCGTTGACGACCAGACAGTGTTCTCTGTTCGCCGGCTCTTGGATGTTCGCCGACGTGGTCGCGGACTCCAGTTTTTGGTAGATTGGGAGGGTTACGGCCCGGAGGAGCGCTCATGGGTGCCCAGATCCTCCATCCTGGACCCTGCCCTTATTTCGGACTTTTATTTGAGACACCCTGACAAGTGTCATAGATCGCCTAGAGGCGATGTTTGAGGGGGGGGTACTATTGGGGTTGTGTGTGTGTGTGGGTGTTTGTGTGTGGGAGTACTC
>NW_023626391.1:0-1471 GCF_014905685.2 Nematolebias whitei
ACATCAATTAATCTATTCAAGGTCATAGTTCAGCACCGAAGCCTTTTTAAATTAATTCACAGTTCCGACATTAATTCATCCATTCAAGGTCAAAGTTCATCACCGAAGCGTTTTTAAATTAAATTCACAATTCCGACATTAATTCATCCATTCAAGGTCAAAGTTCATCACCGAAGCCTTTTTAAATTAAATTCACAGTTCCAACATTAATTCGTCTATTCAAGGTCATAGTTCAGCACCGAAACGTTTTTAAATTAAATACACTGTTCCAACATTAATTCATCCATTCAAGGTCAAAGTTCATCACCGAAGCGTTTTTAAATTAAATTCACAGTTCCGACATTAATTCATCCATTCAAGGTCAAAGTTAATCACCGAAGCCTTTTTAAATTAAATTCACAGTTCTAACATCAATTCATCCATTCAAGGTCATAGTTAATCACCGAAGCGTTTTTAAACTAAATTCACAGTTCCAACATTAATTCATCTATTCAAGTTCATAGTTAATCACCGAAGCATTTTTAAATTAAATTCACAGTTCCAACATCAATTAATCTATTCAAGGTCATAGTTCAGCACCGAAGCGTTTTTAAATTAAATTCACAGTTCCGACATTAATTCATCCATTCAAGGTCATAGTTAATCACCGAAGCATTTTTAAATTAAATTCACTGTTCCGACATCAATTAATCTATTCAAGGTCATAGTTAATCACCGAAGCCTTTTTAAATTAATTCACAGTTCCGACATTAATTCATCCATTCAAGGTCAAAGTTAATCACCGAAGCATTTTTAAATTAAATTCACAGTTCCAACATCAATTAATCTATTCAAGGTCATAGTTCAGCACCGAAGCGTTTTTAAATTAAATTCACAGTTCCGACATTAATTCATCCATTCAAGGTCAAAGTTCATCACCGAAGCATTTTTTAATTAAATTCACAATTCCGACATTAATTCATCCATTCAAGGTCAAAGTTAATCACCGAAGCATTTTTAAATTAATTCACAGTTCCGACATTAATTCATCTATTCAAGGTCAAAGTTCATCACCGAAACGTTTTTAAATTAAATTCACAGTTCCGACATTAATTCATCCATTCAAGGTCAAAGTTCATCACCGAAGCGTTTTAAAATTAAATTCACAATTCCGACATTAATTCATCCATTCAAAGTCAAAGTTCATCACCGAAGCATTTTTAAATTAATTCACAGTTCCGACATTAATTCACCCATTCAAGGTCAAAGTTCATCACCGAAGCGTTTTTAAGTTAATTCACAGTTCCGACAATAATTCATCCATTGAAGGTCAAAGTTAATCATCGAAGCGTTTTAAAATTAAATTCACAGTTCCGACATTAATTCATCCATTCAAGGTCAAAGTTCATCACCGAAGCCTTTTTAAATTAAATTCACTGTTCCAACATTAATTCATCTATTCAAGGTCAAAGTTCATCACTGAAACGTTTTT
>NW_023626391.1:1481-2952 GCF_014905685.2 Nematolebias whitei
ACATCAATTAATCTATTCAAGGTCATAGTTCAGCACCGAAGCCTTTTTAAATTAATTCACAGTTCCGACATTAATTCATCCATTCAAGGTCAAAGTTCATCACCGAAGCGTTTTTAAATTAAATTCACAATTCCGACATTAATTCATCCATTCAAGGTCAAAGTTCATCACCGAAGCCTTTTTAAATTAAATTCACAGTTCCAACATTAATTCGTCTATTCAAGGTCATAGTTCAGCACCGAAACGTTTTTAAATTAAATACACTGTTCCAACATTAATTCATCCATTCAAGGTCAAAGTTCATCACCGAAGCGTTTTTAAATTAAATTCACAGTTCCGACATTAATTCATCCATTCAAGGTCAAAGTTAATCACCGAAGCCTTTTTAAATTAAATTCACAGTTCTAACATCAATTCATCCATTCAAGGTCATAGTTAATCACCGAAGCGTTTTTAAACTAAATTCACAGTTCCAACATTAATTCATCTATTCAAGTTCATAGTTAATCACCGAAGCATTTTTAAATTAAATTCACAGTTCCAACATCAATTAATCTATTCAAGGTCATAGTTCAGCACCGAAGCGTTTTTAAATTAAATTCACAGTTCCGACATTAATTCATCCATTCAAGGTCATAGTTAATCACCGAAGCATTTTTAAATTAAATTCACTGTTCCGACATCAATTAATCTATTCAAGGTCATAGTTAATCACCGAAGCCTTTTTAAATTAATTCACAGTTCCGACATTAATTCATCCATTCAAGGTCAAAGTTAATCACCGAAGCATTTTTAAATTAAATTCACAGTTCCAACATCAATTAATCTATTCAAGGTCATAGTTCAGCACCGAAGCGTTTTTAAATTAAATTCACAGTTCCGACATTAATTCATCCATTCAAGGTCAAAGTTCATCACCGAAGCATTTTTTAATTAAATTCACAATTCCGACATTAATTCATCCATTCAAGGTCAAAGTTAATCACCGAAGCATTTTTAAATTAATTCACAGTTCCGACATTAATTCATCTATTCAAGGTCAAAGTTCATCACCGAAACGTTTTTAAATTAAATTCACAGTTCCGACATTAATTCATCCATTCAAGGTCAAAGTTCATCACCGAAGCGTTTTAAAATTAAATTCACAATTCCGACATTAATTCATCCATTCAAAGTCAAAGTTCATCACCGAAGCATTTTTAAATTAATTCACAGTTCCGACATTAATTCACCCATTCAAGGTCAAAGTTCATCACCGAAGCGTTTTTAAGTTAATTCACAGTTCCGACAATAATTCATCCATTGAAGGTCAAAGTTAATCATCGAAGCGTTTTAAAATTAAATTCACAGTTCCGACATTAATTCATCCATTCAAGGTCAAAGTTCATCACCGAAGCCTTTTTAAATTAAATTCACTGTTCCAACATTAATTCATCTATTCAAGGTCAAAGTTCATCACTGAAACGTTTTT
>NW_023626392.1:0-2952 GCF_014905685.2 Nematolebias whitei
AGCAGAGCTGTTGTGTTGTTGTGAATCAGAGCTTCAGCTGCAGCTGCTCTGTCCAAATGGAGAGTCCAAACGCTTCATGGAGCTCATTTCTCCGTCCACGTCTTCATTTTCATGCTGCTTCAGTCTTCCTGCTTTACTTCCTGTCTCTTCACTCACATTCTTGCTGCTGTCATGTGATCACTCTGCAGGATCCATCACTTCAACATTATTGATCAGAGAAGTCACGAGAGAGGAGAGAAAAAGCTGCAGAGATTCACTGCAAACTTTACACTTGTTGTCACAATGGCTGCTGTATGTCTGTTAGCAAAATATCTCATGAACCACTGGATGAGTTTGAGTGAAACTTGCAGAAAGTAATCGTTGGATGTTCGTCTACAACTGATTAGTTTTTGGAGTCAGCTGAAGTTACAATGGCTGCCACAGTTAACTGAACTTAAAAACATAAAAAATGTCTATAATTCAGTTTTACAGATATTGATGTAACGTTGGGGGTGGTAGTAGCTGAGAGGAATCCCCAACACACAGTCTGAGCACTAATAGATTGTCTGAGACCTTGGTTTAAAATTCTGCCATTCAATTATTCAACTCAACTCTGTATGTTAGCAAAATATCTCATGAACCAGTGAAGATATTTTAATGAAACTTTCCAGAGTTAATCAGTGGATGTACGTCTACAACTGATTTAAGTTTTGGAGCCGACCCAGTACTGGTCGACACAGAAAACTCATGTTAGAAAACACAGAAATGTCTCTAATTCAGTCAGTTTCACAGATATTTTGCTAACATTTGTCAGAGATAGAGCCAAGACTCTTTCATAAAACATACTCCAAGTGCCAATCAATGCACAAAATATTTGCTTAAAACCTTAGCAATAATTGTTGCAGTCAATCTTGTTTGTCTGTTAGCAAAATATCTCAAATACCACTGGACAGAGTTTAAGGAAACTTCCAGAAAGTAATCATTGTGGGTACATTTAGAACTGATTTGACTTTGGAGTCACTCCAATTCAAGATGGCCGCCACAGTTAAATAACAAGAGACGACACATAAATGTCTCTAAATCAGTCAGTGTTACAGATGTTGAGTCTAATTCAGTCAGTGTTACAGATGTTGAGTCTAAATCAGTTTCTCTCCTCCGTCATATGACTTCTGACACATCAGTCCAGATGTTTATCTGCAGCTCAGGTGTTCCAACAAAGCTGCAGAGCCTCATTCTTCAGGTGGGAGGGACTCAGTGAAGGATGAGAGTGTGGCTTGTTCCTAACAGTCTCTATATCCCTGCCCCACCTGTCTTCAGGTCCAACAAGAACCGCCTCCACTAAAGCTCCAAAATAAAAGTCCAACATTAAAAACCCTTCAGTGCTTTTATTGTGGTGGGAAATGATGCTGTTCCTGCAAGTGTGAACTGTGTTGAAGCTCACAGAGAAGTTAGGCTCGTCCACATCACTCCACTTTATCAGCACCACTTCTAAAAGTTCTGCAAACAGGGACATGTGAGATTTTAGCCACAGCTCGTTCTTGTAAAGCCTCAAAATGTGTGTGAATGTGCAGAAAGTACTTTCTAAAGCATCTGATTGAAGGAAACAAAGAGTGTGGAGCTTTTTGCCAACAGTGACAGGACTGTATATATAGAGAAGATCGTGTTGGTGTCACTTTGTTCACGTGTGTTTTCTTCTCTGAAGGAGGAAACAGACGCAGAAAAACATTCCTAAGAAGTGGAACTTCAGGTTCTTCCTGTAACGAAGATGATCAGCAGCCGTCGCTGTGAGTCCTTCTTTGTTTCCAGCAGCAGTGATCCGGGTCAGCTCCGTCAGAACACACTCTTAGATGTGAGAGGACGTGTGTGTGTCGTCTGTCAGCGTTTCTGCTGTGAGTCTGTCTCAGCTTTGATGTTTGTCTGTGAAACTGGAAACAGACGTGTTGCTGCACTTTATCTCTCGGACACAAACTTTATTGATCCCTGCAGGAAAACAGCTTCGTACCATCTCCCAACAGAACAGGAAGCAGGTGAGTCCAAACTCAAGAAGCGTGAAAATGTGATGATGTGATGGATGAACTTGTTCCACTGAGAACAAGTTTAGAGTTCTTCAGTTCTGAATGCAGAACGTTCCTTATAAATGTGAATGTGTTCTATCTGTGAGACTCTCTGTGGAGTTAGAGCAGGGCTGCTCAAAGTCCGGCCCGCACACGGATCATGTGACACCAAAAACTGCAGTTTAACAATAAAATCATTTTGTCCTTTTGGACTTCAGAGGTTGATGCAGATGGACACCTTTTGAATCGTTTAAGGACATTTTTATTTTGATACTTTTGAGCTTTAACAGAAACTTTATGAAAAAATCTTCTTCAAATGTGTCGTATTAAGAACGTTTTTCATCTTTAATTTGTCTCGTTTGTGATTTTTATTAAATTTCATGGTGAAAGAATCATAAACGTTGAGTAATTTTAGTGTTTTTAAAATAAAAACTCCATTGACTTCATCATCAATTGAGGGAAATTGGAGCCTTGAATACCTGGAAAACCACTTTCACATTTTCCAGACATTGAAAACTGAGAGAATTTGAACTGATCTGATGATTAAAAGATGATTTTTCACAGATTTGGACGTGCACGTGTATTAATGCTGGTATTCTGGTACCAGTGAGTCCATGTTGTGCTACTCCAGTTTACCAGTTTGTTACTCCTTTCATGACTCAGAACGTTGAAGCATCAGATCTCTCACTGCTACAATAAATCTTTGCCCGCCACCTAAGAAGCTGAGTTGTGAGTGTTTTGTGAGTGAAAGGTCTCCTGGAATTTCAGGATTCACTCAGGGAAAAATCAGGGACTTTTATTTTGGTGAAATGCTGTGAAGTCTGCGATCAGTCAGACTTTCAGAGAAGAAGAATGATGTGAAGCTTTTCTCTGCTTTCATCAAGTCCTCCCAGCAGCTGAGATCTAACACGTGTCTCTG
>NW_023626393.1:0-1037 GCF_014905685.2 Nematolebias whitei
TGATCGAGGTCTCAAAGCCTTGGAGTGCAGTGGAAGTGAAAGATTGAGGTCTCTGACCCTGTGAGAGCAGTGTAAGTGGAAGCTCGAAGTCTCAGAGCCGGGGAGAGCAGTGGAAGTGGAAGATAAGGGTCTCGGAGCCTAGAGTAGCACTGCAAGGTTCTCAGAGACTCTGAAAGCAGTGGAACTGGAAGATCTAGGTATCGGAGCTTGGGAGAGCAGTGGAAGTGGAAGATTGAGGTTTCAGAGCTGGGGTAGAGAAGTGGAAGTGGATGATCAAGATCTCTGAGACTAGATGAGCCATGGAAGGGTCTCGGAGTCTGGGAGAGCAGTGGAAGTGAAAGATCAAGGTCTCTGACCCTGGGAGAGCAGTGTAAGTGGAAGCTCGAGGTCTCAGAGCCTGGGAGAGCAGTGGAAGTGGAAGATCGAGGTCACCGAGCCTGGGAGAGCAGTGGAAGTGTAAGATCAAGGTCTCAAAGCCTGGGAAAGCAGTGGAAGTGGATGATAGTTTTTTTTAACCTGGGAGAGCAGTAGAAGTGGAATATTGAGGACTCGGTGACAAGAGGAGCTGTTGAAGTGGAAGATCGAGGTATCGGAGAATGGAAGAGCAGGGGAATGGAAGATTGAGGTCTCGGAGCCTGGGAGAGCGAATGAAATGGAAGATCGAGGTCTCAGAGCCTGGGAGAGCAGTGGAAGTGATGATAGAGTTCCTGGAGCCTGGGAGTGCAGTGGAAGTGCAAGATCGAGGTTTCAGTGCCTGGGAGAGCAGTGGAAATGGAATATCGTGGTTTCGGAGCCTGGGAGAGCAGTAGAAATGGAAAATCTAGGTCTAGGAGCCTGGGAGAGCAGTGAAAGTGGAAGATAGAGTTCCCGGAGCCTGGGAGTGCAGTGGAAGTGCAAGATCGAGGTCTCAGTGCCTGGGAGAGCAGTGGAAATGGAATTTTGAGGTTTCGGAGCCTGGGAGAGCAGTGGAAATGGAAAATCTGGGTCTAGGAGCCTGGGAGAGCAGTGAAAGTGGAAGATCGAGGTCACCGAGCCTG
>NW_023626393.1:1047-2161 GCF_014905685.2 Nematolebias whitei
AGGTCACCGAGCCTGGGAGAGCAGTGAAAGTGGAAGATCGAGGTCACAGAGCCTGGGAGAGCAGTGGAAGTGGAAGATCGAAGTCTCAGAGCCTAGGAAAGCAGTGGAAGTGGAAGATCGAGGTCTTGGAACTTGGGAGAGCAGTGGAAGTGTCAAAGAGCCTAGAGGAGCAGTGGAAGTGGAAGATCGAGGTCTCAGAGCCTGGAGGAGCAGTGGAAGTGGAAGATCGAGGTCTCAGAGCCTAGGAGAGCAGTGGAAGTGGAAGATCGAGGTCTTGGAGGTTGGGAGAGCAGTACAAATTGAAGATCGAGGATCGGAGCCTGGGAAAGCAGTGGCGATTGAAGATCGAGTTTTCGGAGCCTGAAGGAGCAATGTAAGTGGAAGATGGAGGTCTCTGAGCCTGGAGGAGCAGTGGAAGTTGAAGATCAAGGTCTCGGAGCCTGGAGGAGCCTTGGAAGGGTCTTGGAGCGTGGGAGAGCAGTGGAAGATTGAGGTCTCGGAGCCTGAGAGATCATTGGAAGTGGAAGATCGAGGGCTCAGAGCCTGGAGGAGCTGTGGAAGTGGATAATCGATGTCTCGGAGCTTGGAAGAGCACTGGTAGGGTCTCGGAGCATGGGAGAGCAGTTGAAGTGAAAAATAGAGGTCTTTGAGCCTGAGAGAGCAGTGTAAGTGGAAGCTCAAGGTGTCGGTGCCTGGGAGAGCAGTGGAAATGGAATATCGAGGTTCCGGAGCCTGGGAGAGCAGTGGAAATGGAAAATCTATGTCTAGGAGCCTGGGAGAACAGTGAAAGTGGAAGATCGAGTTCACGAGCCTGGGATAGCAGTGGAAGTGGAAGATCAAGGTCTCAGAGCCTGGGAGAGCATTGGAAGTGGATGATAGTTTTTTGGAACATGGGAGAGCAATGGAAGTAGAAAATCGAGGTCTCAGAGCCTAGGAGAGCAGTGGAAGTGGAAGATGGAGGTCTCAGAGACTGGAGGAGCAGGTGAATGGAAGATAGAGGTCTCAGAGCCTGTGAGAGTAATGGAAATGGAAGATCGAGGTCATGGAGCCTGGAAGAGCAGTGGAACTGGAAAATCTAGGTCTCGGAGCCTGGGAGAGCAGTGGAAGTGGAAGA
>NW_023626393.1:2171-2952 GCF_014905685.2 Nematolebias whitei
TGATCGAGGTCTCAAAGCCTTGGAGTGCAGTGGAAGTGAAAGATTGAGGTCTCTGACCCTGTGAGAGCAGTGTAAGTGGAAGCTCGAAGTCTCAGAGCCGGGGAGAGCAGTGGAAGTGGAAGATAAGGGTCTCGGAGCCTAGAGTAGCACTGCAAGGTTCTCAGAGACTCTGAAAGCAGTGGAACTGGAAGATCTAGGTATCGGAGCTTGGGAGAGCAGTGGAAGTGGAAGATTGAGGTTTCAGAGCTGGGGTAGAGAAGTGGAAGTGGATGATCAAGATCTCTGAGACTAGATGAGCCATGGAAGGGTCTCGGAGTCTGGGAGAGCAGTGGAAGTGAAAGATCAAGGTCTCTGACCCTGGGAGAGCAGTGTAAGTGGAAGCTCGAGGTCTCAGAGCCTGGGAGAGCAGTGGAAGTGGAAGATCGAGGTCACCGAGCCTGGGAGAGCAGTGGAAGTGTAAGATCAAGGTCTCAAAGCCTGGGAAAGCAGTGGAAGTGGATGATAGTTTTTTTTAACCTGGGAGAGCAGTAGAAGTGGAATATTGAGGACTCGGTGACAAGAGGAGCTGTTGAAGTGGAAGATCGAGGTATCGGAGAATGGAAGAGCAGGGGAATGGAAGATTGAGGTCTCGGAGCCTGGGAGAGCGAATGAAATGGAAGATCGAGGTCTCAGAGCCTGGGAGAGCAGTGGAAGTGATGATAGAGTTCCTGGAGCCTGGGAGTGCAGTGGAAGTGCAAGATCGAGGTTTCAGTGCCTGGGAGAGCAGTGGAAATGGAATATC
>NW_023626394.1:0-1509 GCF_014905685.2 Nematolebias whitei
GAGGGGGTGCTCCTCTGAAAGCTGACCTGCTTTTGGGGGGGGGGGGGTGAGAACCTGTTTCTGTCTTTAGTGAAGCCACCTCCTCCTCCTCCACCTCCTCCTCCCGTTGATGAACACCAACATTAAGTTTGAGCATGATCATCTCAACAGTTCTCCCGGTCGGTTTTGTGTTATCGGGACGGGTTGGTTCTGTGTTTTTGGGCCGGTTCTGGTTCTGGAAGCAGTTTTTGATTTCCTGGAGGATTTCTGTCGGTTTCATCAGAAACTCTAGAGTTCTGCGGCCCGGTTCTGTTTCAAAGTGGAGCCACTGTGGTTGGACGGGTCAGGGCCCGGTTCAGCTGCAGCTGGGTGGAGCTGCGGCTTCAGAACCAGGTTCTGGATTTAGCTTCTTGTTAACAACCGGTTTCCTCCGGTCATGAGGTTTCAGGTCCGTTTGGGCCCAGAACCTGGTTCTGAAGCAGACCACCGGAGTTGCTCTGCTTCAGAACCAGCACCTGAACCACTCAGAACCCACAGACCCAGAAACATGTGGCCTGATAACAAATCTGGACCTGGTCCAGTCCTCTTTAGCAGAACCAGAACCTCTGAAGTTCTGTGGTTCTGGATCACTTTCATGGACTCTCCGAAGCTTTGGAAGCAGAACAGAACAAGTCGAGGTTCGGATCAGAACCTTTTGTTTGTTTAATTTACCAGAGCTCCTGCAGGACCCAAACAGAACATGAACTTCAGAGAAGTCCAGCTGTGTGTGTTAGTTCTGGAACCAGAACAAAGACCTTCACACACACCCATCCTCCTGGGACCCCCCCCCCCCCCCCCCAGCTTCCTCTCCAAACATTCTGATGACATCACTCGGTTTGAGCCAATCAGCTGTCAGATCAACAAACGTCTGACATCTGTTGCTATAGAAACATCTCTGACTCTGGCCCCGCCCACTCCTGGTGGTCCTGCAGAGTGCAGCTGGTTCTGGTCCAGAGTTCAACACGTGCTCAACTTCCAGTTTCTGTCCATGAGACTGACACATTGTCCAGTTTAAGACTGGGATTAAGACTTTCCTGTTTGATAAATCCTATAGTTAGGGTCAGCTTGTCATGCTGCTATAGACTTAGACTACTAGAGGACAAACTGACCTCATTTCTTTAAATGAATTGTTAAAAATGAATAGTTTTCATTTGATACTATTTCTATCTTAACATGTGATTCTTGACCTGCCATTGTGTATCTATTCCTACCAAACCCAGCCGGTCGAAGCAGATGGTCCTCTAGTCCTGATCCTGGTTCTGCTTAAGGTTTCTTCCTCATGAGGGAGTTTTTCTTTCCACTGTCGCCTTCATGCTTGTTCAACATGAGAGTTCAGTGATGGAGTTAAACTCAAAGCTGCTCCTCAGATAAATAATGTTCAATTATTATTTTATACATGAATGTTTCTGTTAAATTATTATTTTATAGATGAATGTTTCTGTTAAATTATTATTTTATAGATGAATGTTTCTGTTCAATTATTATTTTATA
>NW_023626394.1:1519-2952 GCF_014905685.2 Nematolebias whitei
AATTATTATTTTATAGATGAATGTTTCTGTTCAATTATTATTTTATAGATGAATGTTTCTGTTAAATTATTATATTATAGATGAATGTTTCTGTTCAATTATTATTTTATACATGAATGTTTCTGTTCAATTATTATTTTATACATGAATGTTTCTGTTCAGTCCCTGAGACGACTTCTGTTGTGACTTTAGAAATAATCTGAACTGAATTTCTAACTCCTCTCTAACTCGTTTCGTGTTGCGTTTATTTTTCTTTTCCAGCCAAAAGAGATTTAAATTAAAATGACACAAACAGAAGAAAGGAGCTCCAGATGTTTTTATTGATGCACCTGATTTGAAACCGTAAATAAAACGAGGGGAAACTGGTCAGACGTTCGTAGATGTCCGTTGGACAAGGGCAGGTTTGGAGAGTTAGGACATGACGACTTCCTGTTTCCTGTCGGTCGTCAAGCTGCTTCAGATTCAAAGCGGAGCTGGAGGAGAAGATCTTTTTTACATTAGTTCACATCAGCGAGACGACGGAGAGAGGCGGCAGCAGCTGGATGAAACCTGAGCCATGCCAACAGGCGGAAGATGTGTGCATGCTGCAGCCAGAGCCGTGCACGTGTTGAGTTTCAGCTAATGACACGGAGAGGCAGACAGATTGAATGAAGCTCCACGAGCCCATTAACAGACACTAATGTGTGCGTCAGGGCGACTTCCTTTAAACCCCCACCTGCAGGTCGTCACCCAAACAAGAGTCGTGACCAAACGGGCTCAAAACAAAAGAAGTACAAATGGATCCTGACACCACGCAGGTCTTTCCTCTGGATTTCTTTTAGAGGTGAAGACTCGTCTTTCAAATTAACAAAACTAAATCAGAAAATTCCCCGTGGGAGTTTTGTTTGTTCATTTTTTAAAAACTTCCTTCAGTGAAGTTTCACGGATTACCGAGGCCGTTAACGTCCAGCGACCTCCAAATCAACAAACGTTTTCCTTCTCCTAAAAGGACATTTATTTTGAAAGGTGTCGTGATTCTTTGTAAAGAAAGAGGTCAAACTAACAGTTTATGACAGGTGTCCTCGCCTGAGCCGTCAAACACCCGGAGCGATCACAACAGACGAGTTTCTCATTTGATTGCACTTTAGTTTGAGCTCATTCTTACTTCTAACAAAACATCTGTACGTCTTCACACGAAGGTTCACACGCAGAGATGAAATAAAGCAACTTGATTCTGAACATAATAAAAAGTGTTATATGAAAAGAAATCTAGAAATCCCAAGTTTTCATAAAATATATGACTGACAAAGCACCGTTACGGTAGAAGAGTCAAACAAGGTGAAATCAAAAGAACACCCAGTAGCTGCTCCGCCCGGGTGCCCAGGCGTGATGGGTTCAGTGCAGAGGACCAGTTTCATCCTGGTATGGGAACGTACCATACCAGTTTCATCCTG